>NC_056749.1:375076994-375376994 GCF_019279795.1 Protopterus annectens
CTGTGTTTATGGTAACATATATGTGTGAGATTCTGGTTTGGTTTCTAGTAATGGGAGGTACTGAGGGAACCAGAAGTCAGATGGCTAGATGTATGTAATGTCATTCTGTAGTCAAGCACAAAAACAATTTTTTAATACTAGATGAGACTGAAGTCTCAGAGCAGTCTGTTTTTGTAACCTGACATAGAAGGATCAATCACATACTTCATCTTGCCTTGCTTTAGTAAGTAACCAGGGAATAGTAATTCTTTAGATCAGTCAAGAAAATATAGTGACATTAGTTAAGTATTGTTTTTCTGTACCTGTGTGAACCTATTCATCTGTGTTATTGTAATATTTCCTATGTCTGAAACTCTGCTTTTTATTGTAAATAGATATTTAGTAGTTTCATTTTATTATTTATTATTAAATACATTTAAACTTTTCATTGTGGCTGGCCCTTTACAGAATATTTTAACCTTTTAGAGTACTTATATTTATTTGGTGTCACTGTGGCTGCTCCTGAAAGCCTTGGTTTGGGTCAACATTACCATTTGTATTGGTATTAATTTCACTTAGGATAATTGGGTACCCTTGTAAGATCCTTAGAGTAGCTGGTTTGGAGTGTCTGGTGGAAGTAACTAGCTTATGATCTGGGCAAAGGGTGACAGAGCGAGTAAATCTATGCCAGCCCTTCCCAGGTTTGTGTGTGTGTGTGTGTGTGTGTGTGTGTGTGTGTGTGTGTGTGTGTGTGTGTGTGTGTGTCTGTGTGTGTGTGTGTGTGTGTGTGTGTGTGTGTGTGTGTGTGTGTGTGTGTGTGTGTGTGTGTGTGTGTGTGTGTGTGTGTGTGCGTGTGTGTATGTGTAAATCAAATCTCAAAGAATGTGTGCGTCAGCTGCTTGGACAAGGGACATAAATCACTGGTTTCACAGAGAGGGTGGTGGAGGACTTGGCTTTGACACTCGGCTGATGACTCAACTCTACAGCTGTGCCAGTGGAGAGTCTTACTGGGAGCCTGGAGAGAAAGGAAGAGAGAGAGAGAGAGAGAGACCCATCCCCTGGACTGAGTGTATTCCCTGTGTGCTCGTAAGGGAAATTGTGCTTGGTGCAGAGAGCTGCATCTGGAAATAGTGTGTGTATCTCTTTTTGTTCGAAATGAACTTCACTCACCAGTGTCAATGGTGAGGATTCAGGATCCTTGATTACTGTCCCAGAGGAGGAGGTGTCACATATTGGTGAGCACTGGTGTGGATATTAATTAAACTTCTGTAGCCTTTAGGCAGTTGTCACTGAAGGTGTGTGTACTCTCAGCAGCCACAAGGTAAACATATAGAGTTAATTTTTCACAACAGTTTTATTTTTTTTGTTACTTTAGTTTTGTCAGAGAAAGCAGGCAAATATGTCAGCAGAGGATTATGATAAGCTGACAAAGAACTAGTTGGCCAAGGTGTGCAAAGCCAAATGACTTGTGCTTGCCAACCTGAATAAAGAGGAAATTAATTTAGCCTTAGTTACAGCTGTAGCCCAGACCAGAAATGAGGAGGATAACCAGACTGGCGATGAAGATGAGCAGCCCTCAGGAACAAGACAGTTCACCTTTTACTCATAGGACTTAAAAATCCATCTGGAGTTAGAGCCTTGAACTGGAGGCCACACATTTAGAATTAGAATCAGCAGAGAGACTACTGCAGTTGAAGGCTGAAGAAAATGAAAAGCATCATCCACACAAGAGGGAGATGCTGAGTCTTCTTCAAAGTCGTAGAGGTAATGGGGAAGGGAATAAATGAACACCAGAAGCAATAAAGGTCAGAACATTTCTTCCACAATTTACACAGGGTGATAATTTTGATAGCTTTATTCATATATTTGAAAGAGTATGTAAACTATAATGTTGATCAAAGGCTCTGGGTACAGTTCCTGACCCCCTTACTCCATGGTAAAGCTGTAAATGCTGTTTCTAAATTGCCTGATACTGATTGTTTAAATTATGATAAAGTCAAATAATGTTCCTTAGAATGCTTTACGTTTACAGCCGAAGCTCACAGGAAAAAGTTTTGTGAGCATAGAAGCAAGGTAGATTGAAGTGTAAGTGATTATATTGCTGAGCTAAGTACTTATTTTCATAGGTGGGTGAGTGAGTGTCAAGTCATCACTTTTGAAAGGCTGGCAGACCTTTTGATGAGTGAACAAGCCCTTACCACTTTGCCTGAGGGCATGACAATCTGGTTAGCAGACCGGAAGTGTAATTGCAGATGAGCTGGGTAAAAAAGGGGAGCTCTGCTTAACAAGCAGGGCATCACTGCACAAGAAAGGAATGTCCAGTGCTGCATAGGGATATAAGGGAACCCATGGCAGGTAGACTAAACCACCACAACAGAGTCCACCAGTAACAGGAGACACCACTAGTTCAGGTACACAGCCAGGATCAAGAGTTAGATGTTTTAAATGTAACCAGTGGGGCCATGTATTATATACATGTCTATGGAAGCAAGGTGGGGAACAAAAGGTGGGGGAGCCAGCAAGTTGGGATAACAGTATGCCCGTGGTAAGTTGTCTGGACACATCAGAGTTTATATCCGATCTTAGTAGATGGAAACAGGCCACTTCTAACAGAGACACAGCCTCTGACCTAACCATTGTAAAGCCTGCAGTGGTTAAAGAGGGCTTTACAATGATCTTTAGGATGGACCCCATTCCAAATGCCTTCGGCCAGGGTTCACCTTGACTGGGATGGTGGAAAAGGAAGCAAGCAAGTAGGTGTGTTTCAGGCTATCCCTGCAGATGCCTTGATAGGGAATGATTTTGATAATGCAGTACCTTGTGAGCATGCAGTTAGGCTTGGAGACAGGCATGTGGGTCTAGTAGCCTAGGGGAGAGCCAGACAGTCCCCACACCTGAAGCCAGGGCTGGTGAAGTGGTTATTTCAGGTAGGGGGCTACCCTGTTCCAGTGAACCTGAAAGTGAGTTATAGCTGGCTGGTAGATACTGATGTTCCCTTGTAAAGAGTGACTGCAAGGGCAGAGGTGAGTGGTAGTACCCAGGCTGACAGCAAGCACCACTGTCAGAGGATACCAGGCTTCCTGTGGAAAGGGAGCTGGGAAATGTCACAAAGATAGAGTTGAAACAGGCTCAGCTCTCGGACCCCACACTGAGGCTTGAGGGAGGTAGCTAGGGAGATGCCTGATTCTCTAGGAAAAGGGGAGTCTGTATACTGGAACAAAGGGTTACTGTATAGAGAGTGGACCCCTGACAAAGGGTTACTGTATAGAGAGTGGAGAGGGAGGGCTAGAGGATGAGGTAATACAGTAATTGGTACTGCCTAGAGCTTACCATCTGGCACTTTTAGCCATAGCCCATGACATTCCTTTTGCAGGTCAAATGGGCATAAAGCATACCGAGAGATGTATTATGCAGAACTTTTATTGGCCTGGGATTGCAAGAGATGTAAGAGGGTACTGTAGGACCTATGAGCAGTGCCAAAAAGTAGGCAAGGCAGGACACAAGGTCAAAGCTCCTTTGATGCCCTTCGCTGTGATTGAGGAACCATTTCAGAGGGTAGCTATGGATATTGTGTGGCCTCTTATTACCCCAAGTTCCCCAGGGAAAATTATATCCTGGTGGTATTAGATTATGCTACAAGATACCCTGAGGCAGAGAAGGTGGCAAACACTTTGCTAGAGATTTTCAGCAGGGTAGGTTTCCCAAGAGAAATACTGACTGACAGAGGTGCCGGTTTCATGTCAGACCTGCTGGCTTGTCTGTGAGACTGCTGTGGGATGAAGCACCTAAAGACCACCTCCTACCACCCCCAGACTGATGTTCTTGTGGAGAGGTTAAACTCTACACTAAAGGCCATGTTACAGACATTTGCAGACCAGTTTAAAAAAAGAGTGGGACAAATAGTTGCCCCATCTTTTGTTTGCATACAAAGAGGTACCCTAGGAATCCATGTGTTTTTCACCCTTTGAGTTGCTGTATGAGCATGGGGAGAAGGAGGTCTTTATGTTTGATTCGTGATGAGTGGGAGGTTGAATGTGAATCCCACAAAGAGTCTGTTGTGGCATATATCCTAAACCTCAGGACAAGGCTTAGGGAGCTCATTGGCTTGACCCACATGAACCTGGTAGGAACCAAACAGTAGAAAAAGATCTGGTATGACAGGAATGCTCAAGCCCGAGAGTATGCTGTGGGACAGCAGGTTGTGGTTCTCATTTCTGTCAGACGCAATAAGCTGCAGGCAGCTTGGAAGGGACCCTTCAAAGTGGTAAGGAAGGTCACTGATGTTAACTACATGGCAGAACTGCTAGACAGGAGGCAGGGGCACAAACTGGACCATGTTAACATGATGAAGCCTTACCATGATAGGGAGACCCTGATGATTAGTATTTGCAGTGGATGGAAGGAGGTGTCTGAGGGGGATTTGGTGACTGATCTCCTCAGTGAGGCCCAGACTGACACCTCAGCTGAAGGGATAGAAATATCCCAGTGGCTATCCCCTACCCAGGTTCAAGAAATCCATGCAATGTTACAGAAGTTTGGGGACATGTTCACTGGGAAACCTGGGTGCACCCACATGGTACAGCACCATGTGGATACAGTACCTCAAAGGCCTATTAAGCAGGCCAATTATAGGGTGCCTGACAGAGTCAAACAGACTCTAAGGGAGGAGATACAGGAAATGTTGGAACTAGGGGAAATCTAGGAGTCCAGCAGTCCCTGGGCCTCCCCAGTGGTGCTGGTACCAAAGAAAGATGGCAGCATCAGGTTCTGTGTGGACTACAGAAAACTAAATAGTCACACAGAGTCAGATGCTTATCCTATGCCTAGGACAAATGAAGCCTTAGAGCAGCTGGGATGGGGCTAAGTATCTGACCACTTATAATCTGACCAAGGGCTACTGACAGGTGCCTTTGACTACCACCACTAGAAAGAGAGAGATCAGCCTTTATGACTCCTTTCGGATTGTACAATTTCATAAGGATGCCATTTGGGATGAATAATGGCCCAGTGACCTTCCAGAGGTTGGTAGATCATATCCTAGCAGGAGCAGGAAATTATGCCCTTGCTTAACTGGATAATATTGCCATTTACAGATTTTCCTGGCATGAGTACCTTCAGCATGTCATGGAGGTTCTAGGCACACTGCAAAGGGCAGGGTTGACCATTAAGCCTAGTAAGTGTCAGGTGGGTATGGCAGAGGTCTTCTACTTGGGAGATAGACTGGGGAGTGGCAAGATTAGGCCAGAACCTGCCAATGTGAAAGCTATTCAGGTGTGGCCTGCCCCTGTTACAAAAATGGGGGTAGGTGATTTGCACTGAGAGGTTGGATGAGATAGGTTAGGTAAGATATTGTAATAAGTAGTAGTATTTGAGTTAGAAGTGAATGAGGTTTGGTAGACATTATGACTATTCAAGATATAATGGGGAGTGAGTCTGGGATTAAGTAGATGTTAGTAAAAATGTAAAGTATGGGTTTGGGTACCTGAGAAGGTAATACGGATAGTTTGTGTTAATGTGGTAGGAAGTTTTGGCATAGGAGGGGTGGGTTATATGTCACATATTCAATGTAAGAAGTTATGTATGAGATGTCTGGGGTGTTTACTGGGTATGTTTCTATTGGGTAGTTATTACTGTGAGTGAGTGCAAATGTATTCTAGATAGGTAGTAATTTATAATGGGAGGGGTTAGTTACAATTACTTAAGCAGATTTGGTGGTTTGAACTATGGTGGGTGTGGCTTGGTCAAGTTTAAATTACAGGTATTGGGGGGCGGGTGGGACATGGAGACAGGGAGGAGAGCGGAGTGAGCCCAAGTGTAGCGAGGGTGAATGGAGTGGGATGAGCCAAGATCCAAGCAAAGACAAGTTTGTGTTTAAGAAACAATCAGAACTGACCATGGACTGCTCTGAATCTGTAAGTCATTTCTTAACCATTTCTCAGGTGGAAGAACAGGATGACCCTGTATCAGTGGTCTCAATTTAAATTAACAAACACACAGTATTTGATCAGTTATGGATACTATTTGCTAACAGAAGGGAATAAAAGAGAAATGGAAGATGAGTGTGAGTGCAGGGGGGGGGGCTGCTTACAAGCCAAAGCAGAGTGCTCTCCAGGGGATAATGAATATTAGCTCAAACAAGTAGACACATAGACAAAGTTAACTTTAGCTGTTTGTGTTTGCAGACAATTCAGACCTGGATTGTGCTTTTCTTATAACAATGTATCCACCAGTCGGATAAAAGATAAAGGTGGTACAGCAGCTGAATACCTAGAGTGGTGTTAGGTACAAAGTTAAAAGTTATAGTTATAGACCACAATCCCTTAACATGGTTATATCGAGTCAGCCACCAAAATGCCAAGTTATTAAGGTGGAGCCTAAGGTTGCAGGCATATGACATGACAGTGCAGCACCATAGTGGGGTCAGCATTGTCAATGTAGATGAGCTCTTAAGACGGGGTATGGGTTAATTTATTTCCCAGACAGGCTCATGTCCCTAAAACAACATTTTTCCAGGGTCACTGGAAAAACTAGCTTGAGTCTTCAAAGGGGGGAGAGATGTGACAATCTGAGGTATAGCCAGCTATGCTAGGAGAAGTAGGGCAGTGGATGTGTAACATATACCAGCCTAGCAATCTGGAGTTTTGTAAAGATTATCTGTCATTTGTATATCAAACTGATTTGTACAGGTGCTTATGTTGAAAATGTATCTGTAAAGTTGCTTGTGTTAAAAAATCACCAATAGTGAGCCCTCCTGGACAGAAAAACAAGTATACCTGTATGTCAGACTGTATGGTAACTATTGAAATGAATATATTGTAACAGAGGATACTGGAAGAGAAGAGGTCAGCCTCAGTCCACACTACATTTAGAAAAATATCCTGAAATTAAATTACTTAATTTAGGCCATAAAGATTGCATCTCACAGGTATCAATGCAGCCAGAGACAAAAAGTCTGTACTAGGAAGTCTTCTGTGTTCATAGGTTCATAGGTTCATACTAGGCTATCTGCCCTAGGGCATTTATAAGCCTTGTCCTTAGGGATGAACTAATTGCTACTCCAGAAGGGTGGAAGTTTGAATTTTTTTTATGACTTCCAAAGCTCTATTTGTGTGTATGGTAACACGTGTGAAATTCTGGTTCAATTTCTAGTAAAGGGAGGTAGTATGGGAACCAGATGTCAGATGACCAGATGTATGTGATGTCATTCTGTAATCCAGCACAAAAATGATGTTTTGATACTAGATGAGACTGAAGTCTCAAAGCAATCTGTTTTTGTAACCTGACATAGTTCACTCACCTACTTCATCTTGCCTTTCTTTAGTAAGTGACCAGGGAATAGTAATTCTTTAGATCAGTCAGGAAAATATAGTGAGATTAGTTAAGTACTGTTTTTCTGTTTCTGTGGGAATCTGTTCATCCCTGTTGTTTTAATATTTCCTGCGATTGAAACTCTGGTGTTTATTGTAAATAGATATTTAGTAGTTTCATGTTCTTTTATTATTTATTATTAAATATATTTAAATGTTTCATTGTGGCTAGTCCTTTAGAGAATATCTTAACCTTTTAGAGTACTTATATTTATTTGGTGACACTGTGGCTGCTCCTGAAAACCTTGCTGTTTGGTCAACATTACCATTTGTATTAGTATTAATTTCACTCAGTATAATTGGGTACCCTTGTAAGAGCCTTACAGTAGCTGGCTTTGGAGTCTCTGGTGGCAGTAACAACCTTATAGTCTGGTCAAAGGCTAGCAGTGCAATTAAATCTGTGTCAGCCTTTTCCAGGTGTGTGTGTGTGTGTGTGTGTGTGTGTGTGTGTGTGTGTGTGTGTGTGTGTGTGTGTGTGTGTGTGTGTATGTGTGCATGCACAAATCAAATCTCAGTGTTTGTGTGTGTGTCAGTTGCCTGGAGCAGAGACACAGATCACTGGTTTCACAGAGACGGTGGTGGAAGACTTTGCTTTGACACTTGGCTGGGGACTCAACTCTACAGCTGTACCAGTGGGGAGTCTTATTGGGGGCCTGGAGAGAGAGACAGAGAAATCCAGCCCCCAAACTGAATGTGTTCCCTCTGTGCTCTTAAGGGAAATTGTGCTGGGTGCAGAGAGTTGCATCTGGAAATACTGTGTATCTATTTTTGTTCCAAGTGCACATCCCACACCCGTGTCAGTGGTGAAGATTCAGGCTCCTTGATTACTGTCCCGGTGGGGGGATGTCACAGTATTCATTGGTGATATCAGCAGATGCTGATGAGGACATGAATCACTAGCATGACAGCAAAAATGATGGCCCTCTGTGGTCATTTCTTATCCCAGTGAGGTAAACTTCCCAGTGACTCAAGATTAACAAGAGCAGAACTGATTTTCTGCAAGTGCAGAAGGAAGAAGCAGCTGGAAAAAAAAATATGTATCTGTACTTTATCATCATTATCATCAAAACATTCATCCACACTCTTGTCAGAATCATCTGTTTTTTTTAAGAAAGCATTTAAATACTTCATTTACAGCAGTATTATCCAGGATATTCATAATTACTATATATAAAAATTGAAACACATTCATACTGTAAATAGATCAGTAAGCATAAAATATCAAATCAAATGTTAATTATAGATTTCTTTACATACAAAACATTATTTTATTTTTCACATTAAGCTTAAATGTGAAAAATGAAATGTGAATAACTTTAAAAGAAATGAGATAGCAGGGGACTGTGAGAGTCAAAGTATTTAATTTTCCTGCTAGCACTTGTCATTTCTGTTTTTTGTGATACATATTTGTTTTTCCATAGACAAAATATGCATAGTCAGTTCACTTCTAACAGTAAGTAAACACATTTTCTGAACATAACTTAATAACAAGGATGCTTCTTATGATGTCAGAGGTCTTAGATTTGTGTCACTTAACTGAAAACATATTCATTGATTGCAGTCCCAGTTAATACTTGACCACTATAACAGAGCTCATTGATTATGTGTTTTTTTTTTTCCTGTGAAGAACAAATCCCTTATCTAATTGCATTAAGGAAATCATGATATTTCCCTTGCATTGATCCATATGGTGAAAGTTGCAAGTTCACATTTTCAATAAACTGGCCAAAAATGAAGATTTGTACAGCGGGGTTTCATAAAAGCCCACATACATGGTAGGCATAAATTCCTATTTCCTTTACATGCTGTCATGACTTTTAAAACCTGAAACTATTTCTGGCTCATTCAAAATATTCAATGAGTTTAATAAATCTGTGCACTTGTGAAAATACCATAATTTTAGATAACCTACTTTGCATTTACCGATAGATTTAACATTTGTATTTTAGACGTCTGTCTCCATGGGGAAATAAAAATGGAATTTTGTTTTCATTTCATTAAATTGCAATATGAAAACACCAAGCATTGGAAATGGAAGTGGTGCAGGCTCCTGTAAGGTGTAACTGAAGGATATAGCTGATTCTGTATTACGTACTGACAGCACAATAAAATTATAAAGAAGATCCTGTGGATGAACTGATGGGCTGAGAAATCTTGGCATCAGATCAGAACTCTAGCATTGTACTACATGCATGCAAGACTGCAAGACTGCTGGAGTGAGGGAGAGCAGAACTCTAGCATTGTACTGCATGCATGCAAGACTGCGGGAGTGAGGAAGAGCAGAACTCTAGCATTGTACTACATGTATGCAAGACTGCTGGAGTGAGTGAGAGGCTTGCTGCTTTTAAGACATAGACAGAAGGGAGTTACACGAACCCCTTGGGAGTGGCAAAGGTCATTCTAAAAGCTATAGAAAGCTTTACTGGTCTTCATGTAGTTACTATATTTACCCTTCCTGCTAGTTTCAATTCATGTGTCTCTCCAGTATCAGCACTTTGGTGTTGTAAGTGAGAAGAAACATTTCATGTTTCTTACACTCCAAGTCCCTATGACAGGTTAGCAATAGTGTCTGTCCCATAAGGTCATAACAGAAGGAATTCATTAATGCCTTCAGAACAGAGCACTGTGATTCCATTTTCATTGAACAAAGATGAAATTTGGAAAGCTGCAGTTATTTTATCTTTTAGATCTCTGTCCAAGTCAGCTGTTTAACTGTTACTTCTTCATAGGAGCAGTAAATGGTTAACGGCGTCTATGAACATCTGAGTTCATCCAAGGCAAACATCATATAATTTAGAAATGAAAAAGCTGTCCTTTAAGTTTGGCAGACCAGTCTTGCTAAATATATATTTTTGCAAGTCAAAAGCCATTTTCCCCATCATTAGGGACAGCAACATTTACTTTGCCATATACATGAGAAAGAAATACCTGTCTGACAGAACATATGTAAAGAACAGGGTCTGATAGCAGAGGTTAAGAGAGTATGCTGACAATATACTAAATGTTCCAGATTCATTCACTCTTTCAATGTATGCTGGATAAATTCACAAGCATCACTGCTGTCTCCACCTACAAGGAACAATGAAGTAGTTTGTGTATCAGATCTCCCATTTGCCACTTTTTGTTCTGTTAAAGCAGTGGGTCAGTAGAAAATATATACAGTTTAGTGCCAGTGTGATTAAGAAGTATTTATGTATGACAAACCATGTTTTCAGAATCAAAACATTTTAATCAAAGGCCATTGCAGTTTGTCCTCTCGTATAGTAATGGAATGGCTGGCACTGTTTTTTTTATTATTAAAATGTTTAATAGAGTGATTTCTCAAACAACTACAGTGCAGCAAAACTTAAAGTTGAAATTTCAAGTGTGGACAGTTTTGGAACTGAAGAAATTTGATAAAGGCAGTGTGCAACACACAAGGACTGATAACCGATGTGTCTGCAAAATACCCTTGCAGTGCCCATGGTTGTCATATGGAATACGAGTCATCTCAATCACCTCTTATTGCAGTGATATTCCAGTGGACCTTGTGGTAGGTAGGGGAGGCATATGCCCCAACATATCAATAGCCACAGTCAGTATGTATCCAAGTCTTACCCTGTATATGTCCTACTGGGGGTCTGGTGATGCAGGATACCCAGTGGAGTTCTGCCTTGGCTGACAATGCCCATATGGAATCTACACATTACAGATGAGGTGCAATACAATGCAACCATTCACAAATTGTTGACACTGGAGAGTAGTGTTTAGCTTGCTGAAAACTCAGTTCCACTACCTTGACATATCCTGGGAATGCACTGCAGTATACATGTTACATGCTACATAATATGATTAAGTGGAAGGAAAGAGCCCAAGCCTCAATCCTAGGCACTTACAGATGTACAGCATCAGGTCCTGTCACAGCCACCATACTTACATTCTCCTACATGAATGACTGTAATGATGACAGGTAACAACCTGGGGCCATGCCACTTACTTTAGACAGTGCTGTATATTATACATAGCAGCCCAAGTGAAGTAGGGATGTGTATTCCATCTTTATAGACCTTGGCAAGTTCTCGGTAGCAAGAAGTGTCACACAGAGCAAAACAATGCATGCAGTATTATTTAACACTACAGTGGGCAGTGAATGGTAAAGTCACACTATGCATCAGACATCTCTGCTTATAACACAAAGGAGGTAGAATGTTGTGGGTCATAACCATAATTTGTTGCCCAGCTGCCTAGAGACACATTGATATTTGTCTGCAAACTAAAGGGAGGGTTTACAGGTCATCACAGGTCAAGACATAGGTCTATGTAGGGGTAACATTTGTGTTGTACATAATTTCCTCAATGGATTTGAAAGATGAAGCAGTGTGTGCCCACTAATATGGCTGGATGTGGTTAGAAGGCTAAAAAAAAAACAGACCACTTAAAGGCTGGTAAACCAACAAAAATATTACTATGTAAAAAAGAAGTAACCAACCTACTACAGCCAATAAAATAAAACTGTTTAATAATGAAAAAATGGTAAACACTTTCATGCAACAATGCACTTCATCAGACCAGTAAAATAAATCACAAACTGCAGTCCTTATAAATAGTAAAACAATTACATTTACACTTCTTAAGTTCAGGTCTTAAAGGTGCACTACTATTTAAACCCCTGTGTGCTTGTTAACTAATAATCCAATGCATTTCTGCTTCATCCACTCTGATAACCAAATCACCCCTTCTCAAATTTCCAGATTGATGTGGTGGTACTAATGGAATGGCATCTTTATGGTGCCTGCTATTGTGGTACTTTGTCCCTGATTCATTTTTGCCATGGGCTTTCATGACGTAGTGTGGCAGGGGTGATACCTTCAGTTTCTCAGGGTAGATTGTGTGCCCTATGATGACCTCCCAAGGTGGCCTCTCAAACTATACACATGCTTTCAGACACAGATGACACTCGTGCTGTACATGTAGGTGGGAGTGGTACCAGAGTGTGCCACTATGGAATTCAAAATAAACTACTGGGGAATTATTCCTTGATTCTGTTGCCTCCAGGAACCGTCAACACTGCTGAGTGGCATTCTCTGTAAAAACACACAAAAAGCAAGTGAAGCCAGAAAAGGTTACTCGGCAGGCTATTAAATGTTAAAAAGTTTAAATTCTAATTTAATGAGCACTTTTGATGGGGTCAGTGCCCTACCTTCATCAGACAAAATAAAACTTTAACATTACGTCTTTATATAGACATACATTCATTAGTTAATTATTCAAATATCTTTCTTAATTAAACTACCTTATCTGTTTCTACTTTATATAAAAACTTACAATGTAACATTAGTTTGTACTTATATATATATATATATATATATACATATATATATATATATATATATATATATATATATATATATATATATATATATATATATATATATATATATATATACAAAAAATGCACAAGCTATACAAATACTATTAAATGCTACTATTCAAACCTAATAAATTTAACTGACAGCCTTGGCATCAAAACTCATAATAACCTATAGTTGCAAATGCGTTACACAACCTTAAACATTACTTTTTTACTTATTATTAAAAACCTCTTTAAATACAATACATACATGCATATTGCATGTACTATAATTTAAAAATAATACACAAACTTTATTTGAATTCCCAAAATTCGTTATTGTGTAAATATACTTTTAAAAATGATAATATGTTCAACTTTAAGCATGTCTCCATGTGCTTGCCCCTATTTACCATAATATATTAAATTCTCATTGTATCTTGACAAAATTCCTTCTATGTGATACATTACTGGTATACATATGTATATATATATTTTTGTTTTGACCACTTCCATTTATTACCATAATTTATATAAATTTTATGGTTCACCACCATTCTACCTAAAAAGTGCCTTTAACTTCAAAATGCTTTTTATTGATGCATATTCATTAAGGCCTGGCGGGATATGTGCTAATGTACGAATTTGCCACATTAATTTGTTTTCTTCTAATTTCAGTTGCCACGGTCCACCCCTTATATCACATTGCACCTGTTGCAATACTGTATATTGAAACCTGTGACTGGGATTGTCAACTATGTGTTTAGCCAGTGCGTCTGTGGTGTCCCTTCTATTAATACAATATTGATGCTTGTAAATCCTTTGTTTAATTTTTCTTTCTGTCTTTCCAATATAGTATGATAGGCAAACCTCGCAGCATGCTACATACACCACCCCTTTAGATTCACAATTAAATCGACCATTGATTAAGTAAGTCATATCTCTTATCATCACTTTGTTTCCCATTTTAATAAGTTTGCATTGCTGACATGTTCCACACTTATTCATTCCAGTGATCTTACTTTGTTTCTTTTTCTTCTCTAGCAAACTTTTTAAATTAGACTCTCTTCTATACGTGAATCCAGGCTTTTCGCCCAGGACTTTGTTCAGACTATTGTCCTCCAGGATAATTGCCCAGTTTTTATTAAAAATATCTCTTATTCTCTTATAATCTAGGGAATAGGTGAATAAAAATTCAAGCCCAAATTTTGGGCTGAGATCTCTATACTTATACTGTGTTGGTCCGGTATTATCAGTGGGTTATAATCATAACCATTTTGTAATAATGGTCTAAAATGCCCTGAAGTCCTTTTCATATTAACCTCCTGGATAATTTCTTCCACAAACACTTTTGGGTAGCCTCTTTTGATGAACATTGCTTTCAGTAATTCACATTCTTTTCCATAGTCAATGTCGTCAGAGACCATTCTTGCCGCCCTTACCATCTGTCCCTTTACCACTGCTTTTTTCTGATGATAGGGGTGGCTACTAGAAAAATGTAGGAAAGCATTTGAGTGTGTAGGTTTCCTATAAATTGTGGTCTTGTATCTATGGTTGACTCTATCCTTAGCTAGATTTATATCAAGGAAATTGATGCTTTCCAACTCAATGTTATATGTAAATTCTAGAAAGTTGGTCATACCAGTGGTTCTTGCTATGAAAGCCTCTATAAGTCTTTCTTCTCCCTGCCATATCAGGAACATGTCATCCTGATGCCTAGTATACCATGTCACATTTTCTTGGAACAAAGTGTTATTGAACAATAATGTTTGTTCCCAATGTGCCATTATACAGTTTGCAAAACTTCCACCACAGGGTGACCCCATTGCTACTCCCGTGCTTTGAAGGTAGAATTGCCCATCAAAATTCATAAAATTATTAGCTAGTACTACCTCTAACAGTGTCTTGACCAAATAGATGGTTTTATCATCTACTTTTTTTAGGGCCATAAAATCCCTAATCCATGCAAGCCCCAAAGTTTGCGGAATCACTGTGTACAAATCTTTTACATCTATTGTGAGAAAGATATTGCTGTCATTATATTTCATTTTGTTGATATTATCTAAAAAACTCCAGGAATCCCGACAAATCTGGGGTTCCTCTTGTATGAGGGGTTTCAACACATTGTCAATAAATTTAGCACAGGCGTATGTTATTGATCCTCTACCATCAACAATGGGTCTAAAAGGCGGGTCGATATAACTCTTGTGAAGCTTAGGTGAACCAAATGAGGCAGGAATTTTAGGAGCTGACATGGATAAATATTGATATGTATCAATATCGATAGTTCCTTCAAGGAATAAATCATCACATATACCTCTGATCTTTTTATAGGCTCCATTAACTTTGTTGATACTTACTTGTGTGTATACATCTGTGGACGAATAGCAATTCATTCTTCTATTATATTCACTTTGATCCATTCTCTTTGAAGCCATGCAGCACATCAGTCATCTCTGTGTCAGTGTGTATGTAGCTAGATTACAGACCTGCACATCTGTAAAAGTACTGCCCTCATTTTAAAGGCTAGTTCAAACATCAAGAACCCCAGGTGGTGTATTGTATGATGAGTAGGTACATGCCAGATGCAATGCTGACATCTTGTTCTGCAACCCCAGTGGTAGCTACAGTGGTTCTCTCAAGGGAGCCTCTCCTTGCCAGATGTTGTTCCTCCATATTGTACAACCCCTACCCGAGGTGCATGTGAGGAGATGCTGTCTTCCTGGCCATTAGATGTAGAATCACCCTGGAAGAAGGCAGTTGGTGCCAACATATCCCAGAACTTTGATTTAATTTGTGCCTCAGCATCATCAGCAGACCCTGTGTAGGTGCTGACCTCAGCCTGATGCCCTGCCACAGTATCAACATTTCAAGGTAGCAGTATTCTGGCCTGTGAATAAATAATATAGAATATAACAGAGTAATTCTGACTCAACTTGCAACATATGAGTCCTAGTGGTTTACACCACTTGCAACTGGCACAGATGAATAAGGTTATGAACTTTCACGACCTGCTTCCTGTGGTATAGGGTTTGATTCTCTCTCTCTCTGCCTTTCTCTGCCTACTGTATTTCCTTGAGCAAGTGACATAACTAGAGAATGCTTTGGGTCAATTGGATTAGGCTCCTAAATGGTCTTATGGACTGCATGCCTAGTAACAACCTATGAACCTATACAGGTGTAGATTATACACATACTTGAAGTGATATGTCTGTGTACCAGAATACTCAGAATATCTATGGGGAAACATATGAGTTGTTATCTGTGTTCTCACTATGGTCTATTTTACAGTAAGTGCAGTAGAGATATGAATCACCATTTTCTCCCTGAAAGATTTGTGTGATCTGGCCACTGTTAGTTCCCATGCCTACTTCTCCAGGTATTGTACTCATATCCTTATCATCTCCATACCTAGGTGCTAACAATACTTCATCAACTTTGAGGCTTGCACTGGAAAGGTCCCTTATCTACCAGCTGCAAGCCTGCCCACTGCTATGCTATGAATCTTTTTCAAGGCCCACCTTATCAAGTCATTGACATTTTTCCAGAATTGCTGTTTTGTTTGGTTCTTCCCATCCACTACATTGACCACAGTGTCTCGCATACACTGTCCCAAAGTTTTTGGTAAACACCACCCAACAGGTACCATATATAATTAGTAAGTGCCTGTATCAGGACATCATTCACTGCTGAAATTGCCTAACCTCTGCCTTTCACCCCCTGCGGAAGCAGCTACTATACCTATGATAAGAGGAAACAATAATTTTAGAACATACCTGCCTGGGAGCAGTAGGCTATGAATAATAAAGAGTATGCAGCCTTTGGTATACACCTCAGTACAGGGTTTTACAGGGATATGGATACAATATGTACTACAAATATGTTATGATCATATGGAGGACAGCAGCAATCAGGAGTAATGGTGTAAATGCCTATGTGCAAATACTAAGCTCCGGTAGGTAAGGCAAAAAATTCCTCATGGATATGTGGGTAAAGAGTGGGCTCCTTAAATCACATGGTTTGGGGCATATGTAGGTGTCAAATGTAACAGCAGGTATAGGGCAATGCTGACAGCATTTGCTTGTGTAGACATTCACCCAGTGTCCCCTGACTTGGCGGTAAACATTTCTGTCTTCCTGCAGAGGTACAGTTTTATAAATCTGTATCTATGAACTTTTTTTATTTTATTTTATAAAACCAAGCACGATTAAGCACGTTCATCTGATTCTATTAAGGACTTCTTCAGAATCAGTTACTTTGAAAGACGGTTACAATTTATATTTAGGAAAGGAAAATCATTAAGAATTATTTGGGAACAAACAAGGTGATTTCAGTACCTTTTGCCAACAAAAGGGTGGACACCACAAAATGTGGATTTTTGTCATCAATGTGTACATATTCTAGAGAAAGGTTTAGAGGTGGTTAACCACGTTTTAGTTAGATCCATGTTTTGCTGTACATATAATTCTGTGGGTGTCATTTATTTCGCTTTGTAACAATGGTGTTGTTGCTTTTGTGTAGGGAAGACACAAAGAAAGTTCCAAAACCATATCTAAGAACATATTTGGGATATTAGAAATAATAACAAAAACAATTCCCTTTACAAACACATCTTTGAGTACACAACACACAGATTTAAATTTTTGGGTTGAATATGGGGGTTCCCAGGGATCCCCATGGTGGACCATGGGGTGATTTGATAGAAGCAAGGGAATTAATGTGGCAAATTAAACTCAATGCACAAATCTTTCCCAGTTTGAACAAAAGCCTATCTATAGCTAGTATTGTAAGACTTAATGCCTACACTGTGTAATAAGGTTAATATAACCGGTATTGTTTCATAGTGGTAAACTATATATGTACCGGGTTTATAAAATTTGAAAAACCATACATTTCAAATTGTCCTGTTTTAAATGTAATAGTATGGACGTTTTACGATAGTGACTGCTGAGTTAAATGTACTATATGTAATTCTATTGGTCCATTCAGGCAAGTGTTAGTGTAAATGGGTAATCTAAATTGTAACTGTGTTTCAAAGTAAGTGATTCTGAAGAAGTCTTTAATACAATTTGATGAAAGTGCTTAATCTTCTTTGTTTTTTTTTAAATAAAAAATGTTCATTTAAGTTATACCTTGTGTCATCCATTTCGCATGCCAGGTCTGGCAGTTTGTGGTTTGATTTTGGAGTTTCCTGCAGTTCTTGGTTTTATCGGTGTGTTACCTCTATATCTATATCCATTTATCTATATCTATGTATACAGATATATATATATATATATATATATATATATATATATATATATATAGAGAGAGAGAGAGAGAGAGAGAGATCTACTACACAGGCTCACACAGTTTGAATGGCAAATGGTCGAGACCATAAGACCAATGTTTTGAAAGTTCGAAATTGTAATAAAAAACAAAAAAAATGTATTTATGTTTTTGCAGGGGGCCTTGCCCCCCCCCACCCCCCCACCCCCCGTAAATAAATATACCAACTCCGAGATCAAACTACAGTGAGGAAAACAGTACATTTTCTGTTCTGCATTATACAGCAATCTCCATTCAAAACATTTGAAGTTTCAAAACTTCGATCTTATGGTCTCGACCATTTGCAGTTCAAAGTTTTGAAACATCAAGCTTGTGAATCCATCTATAACTATATATATATATATATATATATATATATATATATATATATATATATATATATATATATATATATATATACACACACATATATACACACACACACACACACAAAACCCCCAAAACAAATGAAGATTCCAGCCACTAAAGGTAGGTACTGGACATTTACATGCTAAAAGGGTTATTCCTTCTTCATTGGTCAGTATAAAATCAAATGGGCAATAAAAATCATACAGGCACTTTGAAATCATTGGTTCTGAAATAAAAGCATAGACCAATCACACATGAAATGTAAATAAGTTATAGTTTTCATAGAGCTCTATTGGTACATTAGAGAACTGCATCCAGTCATAACATTTACACGCATTCCAATCCAATCATAACATTTACATGCTAAAAAAGTTGTTCCTTCTTCATTGGTCATTGTAAAGACAAGTGGCCAATAGCAAACATTCAGACACTTTCAAGCAATTGGTTCTAATATAAAAACATGGACCAATCACATATAAAATGTAAATAGGTCATAGTTTTTCTAAAATTCTATTGAATCCAGTCTTAACATTTACATGCTAAAAAGGGTATTCTTTCGTCATGGGTCAATGTAAGTCAGTTTAAAATGTTTTTTGTTATAGTGTCATTTTGAGGTGTATAGTACTGAGCAGGGTTTAGAATAAGGAATAGGTTCATTTGTTTAGTAACATTGGCTATAGTATTAATGGATTTTAAAAGACTTATTTTGTTTGCTTACATAATTAGTTTGTACTTTGCCAACTCAAGAAGAAAGTTGTTAATAAATATGGAAAAGAGAAGTGGACCTAGTAAATATCCTTGAGGGACTTCTGTGTTGAGAATGCTCTTAGATGGTGTGGAGATGTTGCAGTATGCTTGGAAAGACTTATCTTGTAGACAGCTCTGAAACAAGAAATGGTATATTCTTAAAGTTAAGTCTTTCGAGTTAAAGATTGCATGACTGACTGTTTTGAAAGCCCCTGGCACATCCACAGAGAGACTTGCTGAGATGTGATCCTGATTCAAGCTGCAATAGATGTTACCAGTGGCCATTAGCAGAGCTTTGAAAGTGCTAAATAAGTTGTGAAAGCCATGTTGTGCACCAAATAATAGAATGTAACTGTAAATGGGATTTAGGAGTTGTTTGTATAGTAGCTTTTCAAATATTTCTGTAACAGGGCACAAATTAGAGATATGTCTTTTTTATCTTTGGGTGTAGTGGTTTTCAGGAGTGGAATTATGAATGAGTTGTTGAAAGTTGTAGGATTAGTGGTAAAAATAAAAAAAAAATAAAATTGTGTGTTAGGGGTTTTGCAGTTTTTTTTTCAACAGCTAACGTCAGAAAAGTGTGATGCAGTTAATAAAATCTGGCACCAGAATTGCTGAGTTTTATTAGCAGCAGTTTAATCTGCTTTGTTGTTATTTGGGAAAAGTGGCAATATTGGAGGCTAGTGGATATAATGAGTTAGTGCAGGAGCCTCATGTGCTTGTTTCTGATGACACGGATTGTTGAAGCTAATAGTAATATGTTTTATGGTGGAAAGTGAATATATGCATAATCATTAGTAAAGGAGAATTTGTTAGTGTTGGATCGCTCTTTGTCATCTGTTTTATTTCTTTCCAGAATCGAGTTCATGGAAACCAGATGGCTCCTTGTCTCTAAGCTACATTGATTTAACTGTATTAGTAACTATTCTAACTTACCTTTCTCAATGTTGAATAGCTTTGGTGCAGTTATGTACTCTGCAAGTTCTTTTATTTATGCTTTCCATACATTGTCTCTGGCCATCATTTGTTTCTGATTCTTAAGGGAGCCAAGGGCGGATATGTCCTCTGCGTCTTCTTTTGAATCATGAATTGTGGAAAGTTTTGAAATGAAGCAGGCTAGAGCTCTAGAGGGATTCTTTCTCAGTTATCTCATAGGGTGAGGACCAGGCTATGGAACTGATGAGCCTACTGAGGTGAGGTGCCTTTGCGTTTAGCAAAGATCTTACTTTGACTAGTTGTGGGAGATTTCTGCATGCTCAAAAGGACTAAATAGATTGGGTGGTGAATGATCACTTAATGTATTTGCGAGAATTTTTGTGACCAGACATCTATGCTATATGTTGGTTATTATTAGATTTAAACTGGAACTATGACTTGTTTTGGGATTGTGTCAAGTGGATTCTCGAATAAATTGTGCTAGACTTTACTGCTGCAATATTTTATAAGCTGAAAGGAGTCTTTCCCAATGGCATTAATGCTAATGCTACCAGCATTAGTGTGGTATTATCAATACCTTCAGAGAACATGTTTTGCAAGATATTTTGGATAACTGATATATTGGAGGAACTACAAGGGGTGTACAACTGCCCAGAGCAATGTGCCAGAAAACCCAGATGGGACTCCTGTCATCCTTGAAGAGAGATTTAGAAACATTGGTTGTAGTGACGGATGTGTTTCTTTTCATTAGAAGTGAAGCAGCTCCACTATATCCCATTTCTGGTCTGATATCATAAAGTAATTGTCTAGTATAAAAGAGGTGCAGGCATTATCTTTCTGCCAGTTCATAGAACTAGCAAGGATATGCATGCTAGCAATTAAGCCTTTAACAACCACTTGTTGTTTAGACTGCATGTATTTAAACAGGCAATTCTTAGGTCTTTTTGTGTTATGGGCATACAGGGGGCATTATTATCTTCTATGGGTCCTGGGTTAGTGTGAATATTTCCAGATTGTGTACGTTTCAAGAGGAGAGAGTGCATTTTAGAAAAGTCTCTAAGTTTTACAAGGGTAAAGTGGTGTATTTTGGAGGCAGTAGGTAAGAGTAAGACATTGTTTCCTGGTGACATATGTGAGCTTGTTGTATTCTTTGAGAACAATATGTATTCTTATTTGTGTGCAGTGAGGTATGTAATGATAACTGGTTACTTGCTATGGGAGCTGTAATGGCATAGTAGTTGTTATATGTAAGGAACAGGCTAGGGAGATTGTTAAAATTATGAGGGATAGTGCAATTCTAGCTTCAGGGAGTGAATGCACGCGTGTGTGTGTGTGTGTGTGTGTGTGTGTGTGTGTGTGTGTGTGTGTGTGTGTGTGTGTGTGTGTGTGTGTCATACCTCTCAACTTGGAATCATAAAACATCTGGATAAAGGCCCATGAAAATAGGTACAACTGGCCAAAAATCTGTATGCTGATTAACATAAACTTTGCATACATAATCATGTAATCCTGCCCACTCCAATGGGATTGTGAGACACCAACTTTTAAATGCAAATTGTAGGGCAAAATAAACAGAACAACAATAGTATTTTATTTATATTAATATTTTCTGACTTCAGTCCTCAAAAATCTGACAGTGATTTTCCAGAAAACTACAATTTCATGAGAAATGGACCATATACGTCTCAATCTCTTAGAGCAAGAAGTCTGGATAAAGACATAAATATTGGGAGGACAAAACAAAGGCAGAAAAATAGTGACACTTTTTAAATGTGGCTCTTCCAAACTTGGAATGTTGACAGAACAACAGATTTTGCATAGAATGAATTTTCTGAAGGATGAAGTCTAAAAATCAAATGTTATGTCTGCTGCCTGCCATTATTTTTCTGACTTCCTCATCAACGGCCATGTGAATATAATAATCTAAACTGGTTTAAAGTGGACCAAGAACCTATGTATTAATGTTGGCTCTGATTTAAAGTGGCAGAACTGCCTAACCACACTAGAGGGGATGGGCTGATGCCAATAACCACAACCAGTGAAATCTGAGTTAACCTTTTAACAACCTACACACACACACACACACACACACACACACACACACACACACACACACACACACACACACACACACACTACATAAATAAAACATTTCTTTGTTAATTATTTCTTTTGAGAAAATATGCTTGCAGGGGAAGGTGACGGTCAGTCTTAACCAGCCAACTTAAAATTGAAAAAGAGAGGGTGACACTGTGACAGACACCTGCAGTCCTTAGTAGGTGGCAAAACTTAACCTCCAAATTAAGAAACAAATGATGAAGTATCAATAAAAAAAATCTAAGTAAAATAAATCAATATCTGAAGTTTTTGGAAAAATGTGCCACAACCAGAAACAGAGCAGCTGGAATGTCAGACTCTTTCATGGCACTGAAAGATATACTATTATAGTGGAATTTTCTATCCATTTATATCTCAAAAATGGCGCATTTCTCATACTCCTTAGCTCAAATACCTTAGTGCTGAATGATAAGGAAGCAGGTAAAAAGATAAATTGTGCTTTAAATACTCCTATTTCAAGGTGAAGGTGATGTTTCTTTTTCTCTGAGTTTATAAAGGGAAACATTGTGGAGACAGGCACTGTGAATCCTCTTCAGCTGTATTACTGGCTTCTAGCAAAACATCATGCTAGTTGTAGAAATGTGGCACCTGTATTTTCATTGTGTGAAAAGTGTAGGTTGAGTATTGTGACTACCTGAAATCAAAATACACTTTGAGTACTACTGTTAGTTAGGTTAGAGGATTAAGGCTATACATTGCTAACAAGCTGCTTCCTATCATCCAGCATTTGATTTCTCCAACCTGCAAGTAACTCTGAGCAAGTCACGTAACCAGACAATGCTCTGGAGAATGGTCTAGAACACATGCCTAATAACTACCCATTAACCTTAGCAGGAAATGGATGAGTGGGTCTTTTACATACATTTACATTCTGCAATAGGAAGTGAAAGCGAAATTTTCTCTTAAACTCCTTGCTTGTTTATAAAACGACATAAAATTCATGTCAGTATTAAAATTTGTATTATAAATCAAATCTCTTTCTCTTCCAGAATGTTAATCTTCAATATTTACTTCCATTTTATTTATATTTATATAATAATATTTATATATTTATATAAAAATATTGAGCATAATAGAAAACCTTTTTATAGATGCATAAGATGTGAAATGATAAACTATGTGCAGATCCTAAAATTTATTCTCAGACACCACAGATTATAGATATATTAACAAAATCTTATGCAAAACAGTTTGGCTCCACAAAAGGGGTTGTCCTAGGGACATCCAGGTAACCCCAGATACTGGAATTAAATTAGATCCAAACAAAGTGCAGGGAGAAGATGGAATTAGTAACAGTGACCTGAGAACACTTCAGCAAAAACTTTCGGTATCATTATATCTATTATTCACTTATTCATGTAAATATGGGAAGATTCCTCAAGACTGGAGACATGAGCTTACTAAACCTGTCTTTAAGGGAAAGGGGAATAGGACAAACCCAGAGTCATATAGACCCTTAAGTCTACTTTCATGTTGTGGAAAAATAATGGAGAACGTAATATTGTATAAGTTATTGTCAGAACTGGGTAGGGTGGCACTTAAAACCATAAACAGATCTATTACCACCTGTAACATAATGTTCTTTAACAATATAATAACAGCTATGAATGAAAAATTGTGCTGTGGTGTAATTTATTTAGATTTAACTTCAGCATTTGACAGGGTCATACACAAAACACTGATTGATAAATTAGTACAACTAGGTATTGATGTACTCTTGACAAGATGGATAGCGGCATGGCTTACAAATAGGACATGGCAAGTATCATACAGCAACTGGACAGGTGAAATCCTTGGTTACATGCACATGTGAGTATGTGCGTGTGCTGCAGGGTGTGCAGGTACACACATTTTTCTACAGGCCAGCATTAAGACATCCTACAGACAAATGAAAGTCACGGCCTACCATTTTGGCTGACTGTGTAATCATGGTGACAGCCGTCAGTGCTCGTTCCCCACAGAGAGTACGAGCACTATGTGCTGAGGAGACAATGATCCTGCTGCACACCTTGCACAGCCAGTTCTAAAAGTAGCTGCTGCAACCCTACACAGATACAATTCCTACGACAGACGCCTACTATGATCTGGCAAAGCTGCTGACCTTGCTACTGGCATACCCTAAGACAGGGGGCAGTAAAGGCATGAGTCTGATGACCTGAGGTGCTACTGCCTGGAAGATCTCCAGGTATGACAAGCAGAGGTAAGGCAGGAGTGCCCTGAATAGTAGTGAAAGTGTTTGTCATTTGTACTGTGTTTCTTACTTTTTTAAACTGACTTCTGTCTATCATTGCACTCTTCCTAGCAAAGTTTGATTACTCTGAGAGATACCAGGATATATCGGGTTGGTATATGGGGGGTATCTGTATGTATGCTCTGGGTGACATTTTGTGGGACAAGGCATCTGCCTTTGTAGGTGTGGGGTTATGGCTATCATTACATGCTTCAGTGTAATTGCATATAGCTGTTTGCATATTGACTCCATATGTGGGCACTGTGCCAGACTTCCATTTGATTGCATGTGCACGTGGTAGTGCAGCTGTTTCCACAGTATATGGGCACCATCTCAGTCTTCTGCTTTATTAGCCATGTATTTGTAGCTGTGACTTTGCGCTGTTGTCTGCATCTCACCCATGCTTGTGTGTGTGATGTTTGGTAAGTGCCTCAGCTGAGTGAGAGCAGAATATTGCTGACTGCTACAGAGGACAGCAAAGACCTTCAATACAGCAAGTGCATGGGACTGTCAACTTTATGCTGTACTTATATCAGTTCTGCCATGTGTAGATCATCAGCACTCTTCCCTTTGTGTTTCCTTTATGCAGGTCATGATTGTCTTAATGAGTCACATGCATGTCATCTGTCACCCACAGCTGTCTCTGCCAAGTTTACAAATGAGATCAGGTGGGGGTGCCTTTTATTGGTGGATCCTGCCCACCACAAGCTGGTAGCCCACTTCATACAACTGCTCTTGTTTTAGACTAGGCAGTGATATGCTGGGTTGCTGCAAACCATTCCCTCCTACAGTAAATCACCTATTCTCTACAGCAGTTGTCCCCTGCAATTGGGCCACCAGAACAAGATGTGCCCCAGACCATCAGCCATATGTTCCCAGGACCTCCATTTATTTTATCATCTCTCTGCTTGCATTATTTCCACACCCTTCCTTGTCCTCAGCCATTTGTCTTTTCTATCTTTACCTGTTTGAGTGTATCCAATGTTTTGCTTTCTGGTATGTGCCAATCAGCTCTGCTTGTCTCTGTTGTTTCACATTTATTTGCCTGCTGCCTCTTTCTACCTTTCACCAACTTTCCTCCTGCTGTTTCATTTCACCATTCTCACTATCCCTTCTCTGTCTGTCTCTGCACACACACACACACACACACACACACACACACACACACACACACACACACACACATATATATATATATATATATATATCTTCTGTAACCCTTCTTCCTACTTTCCTTTGTTTCCTTTATGCACCTATTCATACAGTAAATAATGTGCTTGGTTGAATATATGTTGTTCATAGGTTCATAGGTGTGTACTAGGCTAATGGCCCTGGAACCTTTACAAGCCTAGCCCATAGAAGTACCCTGACATCGTGCCACCCAACGTTAGTTCCCAGTGCCTCTATCAAGTAGAGCCACTGGAGTGATCCGTGGGGTGAACTTTCTACTACCCATCCATTCATCAAGATTTCTCTTGAAGAGGGACAGCAAGATGCTCTGCTTAACATGTATGGGAAGTCTAATCCAGAGCATGGGCAGTCTCTGGGTGAAGAGCTTGTCCCTTCAGCATGTTCTGTCGATTGTGGTAATGATGTTGAGGTCTCTGGAGTGTGTGGTGCAGAGAGATTGGGATTTCTTTAGATGTTGCATTTCTAACAGAGCTGGGTCAGACATGGCTTTGTAAGTTAAGCAGAGATCGCCTCTAAGTAGGCGATATGAGACAGAGAATAGCTGGAGTCTTTTGAATCTGTCCATGTAGGACATGTGTTTAATGCCTAGGATCCTCTTCGTGAGGTACTTCTGTGGTCTTTCCAGCTGTTGCAGGTGTCTAGTGAGGTACATGCCAAATGGGGCATTATACTTGATGATTGGTCTAATGAGGGAAGAGTAGAGAAAGATGATGACCTCTTTCTTCCCAGATTGAAAACCCTTGGTAATGAGATGTGCCACATAGAAGGTATTTCTGACCACAGTAGCAATGTGGTGGTCGAAGGAGAGGCTCCTGTCAACTTGCATCCCCAGATCTCTTATAATGCCTTTAGTGTTCACTGGGCTCCCATCGATGAGGTAATTAGTGGGAACTGAGTTTTTACCAAAGAGGGATGATGATGCATTTTTTGGCGTTAAGCTTAAGGCCATGGTTTCGACACCAGTCACTGGTCTCAGTGAAGCCTTTCTGTAGGATGTCTGCATCACATGGGGAGTTAATAATGGCTCCCAGCTTGCAGTTATCTGTGAACCTGGTCAGCCAGAGTCCCTTTGTGTTGGGCTGGACTTCTGAGAAGTATATGCTGAAAAGGAGAGGACCCAGGACCAATCCCTGTGGGACTCCACTCATGACTGATTGGCAGTCTGACTTGGAGTCTGCTACTTTCACACTGTGTTCTATCTGTGAGCCAATTTGCAACCTACCTAGTGACATAGTTGATACCTAGTTTGGTGAATTTATCAATAATTTCTGAGTGAGGAATGGTATCAAAGGCCTTGGCCAGATTGAGGTACGCTGTATGCACTGCTTTACCTTCATCTACAGCCCTGGTGACTTACTCAAAGAAGTCAACCAGGTTGAGCAGGCATGATCTCCTGTTCACAAAGTCAAATTGCATGGGGTCTAGAGTTTGGAGATTTTCTATATTTTTGTTAATCAGGTCCATGATGATGCGCTCCATAGCTTTACATACCAGACTCATCAGGCTAATGGGGCAATAATTCCCAGGGTCTGTAGTCACTCCCCTTTTACGGAGAGGGATGACTGCAGCAGTACACCATTCAGTAGGGACAAAGCCTGAGGTGAGGCTGTGACTGAACAGGGCACAAAGATGTGGTGCCAGTTCACTTTGTAGTTCATGTAGAACACAGCCAGGGATATTATCATGTCCCATGGAAGCTGCATTCTTGGCATTGGACAATGTATTCTTGGCCTTGTATGTTGTTAATATGTAGCACCCATTGACAGTTTGCCACAACATATTCCAACTTGTACAACCTGCTGCAGGTCAGGCACATTTTCTCATAAGGTTGCACAATGCAGCATAAGAGCATTGGCTTACTTTTTTATGCAACTGTGCTCCTGTACTCCTCAGTGAAGGTTGCATTTCTTCTATCCCGCAATATACCCTATTTCTAAAGGGTAGCTAGCTGCCTTTTTGTGCAATCTTTCCCTATTTAGGTAATCATTTCTACTTTGCACTGTAGCCATACTATGCCCTACAATGCATCCCTGTGAACCATGTGCTTTAGTTTGGCTTATACAGGTATATATCATCCTAGATCATTGATAAAAAGGGTTCTAAGAGCATACTACCTACTGGTTAACAGAGATAGATAGATGGATAGATAGATAGATAGATAGATAGATAGATAGATAGATAGATAGACAGACAGACAGGTAGTCAGATAAATCACAGTTCATAGTTTTGTGTCCAACTGGCAATAGCTAGGTTAATGAATCTTTCGTCTTTAGGATCATCATTTAACATATCTCCTGCTAGCAGGGCTCTAAGCATAGTTCTGGAAACCACTGACACAAACTATACTGTATTATCACTACAAATCTCTGTCTGTCACACACACACACACACACACACACACACACACACACACACACACACACACACACACACACACACACACACACACACACACAGACCAAAGACAAGCTTTTGATTCTCAATGAACACTTTCTCAAAACCTTATTTGGTAAAACATCATTAGTATTCCAAATTATTACCAGAATAGAATTGATTATATTACCATGCAGTCATGTTCCTGTATGTATAATTTCTCTGCTGAATCGGCCTTTTTGTTAGCAATTAATGCTGATTTTGTTTCACATTAATTGTCTGACAGAGCTGTCTAGGGAGGGCAGAATCACAAAGTAGGTTACTAATTAGCAGATGATAATAAATTGAAAATATATACCTGATGTAATGAATCAGATCCTTCAAGTATAAAGCAAAGTATTCCAACTAATAACTGCTGAAAGGTGGATGAGAGCTGTTGACATTTACATTTGCAAATGCCCTGCTAGCATAAGTCAAAACAATTCCCCACAGCCCTCAGGAGCCAGCCATTCTGAATGCATTTTTATGAAATGAGACAAATTAGAAAGCGAGAGGAGAAAGGAAGGCAGAGAAATGTGTGTGTGTTTTTCTGTACATATGTCTGTATACTGACTTGCACAATCTTTTAACATGATCATTTGTTTCCATCAGTAAAAACACTTGAGTGATGTGGATTAAAAATATTCTTTTCTCTGCACTGGTTGCTGCCAGACTAAAAGACTATCACTTTTTCTGTAAATTCTATGTTCAGTCAAATGCAAAAATTAGAATAAAATAAAAATAAGTGATTGGTACATGTGGTCTGGAAAGACCATTGCAAGTTCAACAAGTTTTCTAAATTGCTAAAAATATCTTTTTCATAGTTATGAGCTTTTATATTGAGGCTTTTTTTCATACATTTATTTAAGATCTTCTCATAGAATGATCATGACAGTGATAAATTGTGCAGTCTTTCTTTAGAAGTACAATCCCCAGCGTGGGCTGTGCTTTTCATATTCTGGGTCCATGGAATCCTGTGTAGAACCTGAAGTCATCAAGTCAAAATACAAAGAGTATAACCAACAAAGCTTACTAAATAATGAACTCTGATACAATGAAATTCTTCTGAAAATACGTAACATAAATTCAGTTTAGTATAACAGCAATACAGTTTTATCAAGGGGCAAGCCGCCAAATAGTATACCTCCACCTGAAAGCATACACATTGCTAAGATGTACCTGTAAGCAGTGTACACATAGATGTTACCACCACAAAGCCTTACCTCAGACTGACTTGGAATGCAGAGCCCATCACACACACACACACACACACACACACACACACACACACACACACACACACACATCCCAGTAGCAGTATCTCCCTTTAAGTCACAGATACTAAAGTACTTATAACTTCATATGTGCTGATACATGTAACACCCATTACTTTAAAAGAACAGCATTGTATTCTGTGTATATTCCATAGCTTAATGTAGCATACACTACTGTGTTTGTCATGTGATATACACAGATGTATAACAAACCATAAGCAATTTACTTGATTATGGGACATGCATACTTGGCCTTCACGCTGTGTATATAGTCACTATAAAAGCTTGCATTTATAATCAGTCTTACAGACCTAGAATATTTAAGTACTAGAGTTTGATTAGAATTGTCCATTTGAGCATCTAGAGGATCTGAAGTAATTGTCTTATCAGAATCAGTTAACAAAGAATCTTCTCATTGAAAGTAATCATCAACCATCAGTACATTTTTATTCTGAGAATGTGCTAATAGTTTCTCAAGCTGTGATACAATTCAGAAAATCCTTTGCACAGACTCACAACTGAATATGAACTTTATCTGGTAGCTTCAGCTAGTGTTTCCTATTTGGATATTAAACCAGATATGATCTGCTGTGCTCTTTAGAACCAATTATAATGTTTTTTTTGTGAAATGACAAACCAAAGATTCAGTCTTGGTCTTTCGCCTTTCTGTAAAATAGAAAACATTTAGATGCTATGCCATAACAATGCATCAACTTATGTAGCTTCTCCTGTATCAGCTAAATAGCAGCTGTGTACTGCAAGATACTAACAAGAAAAATGAGGTAAGTTGTTTGGACTTAAACTTAACAACTGAGCTGGAGAAAAAAACTCAGTTTACAATAGTAAATTTCTGTATTCAAGAAATTTCAAATAATCTGAAGATTCCCATATATTTTCTAATGATACTTTTTAACTGAATGGACCATAGTCCATACATTGCACCTGCACATTGCTTTCAAGGTACCCAAGACTTGAAGCAATGCTTTTGAGCTCCAATTTATTCACAAAGGTGTGCTATTCCTGGCTTACAAATTGAGGGCCATTATCTGCTAGCATTTCATCATAATTCCATGTCTAGGAAAGAGTTCAACAATGCAACAATAGCACTTTCACTTGTGGGTGCAACAACACTGTCTTGTGATGTCATGTAACTGTACAACTTCTGAAATGTTTAAGTAATAATCTACACATCAGAAATAATGTGTATCTTTGTACTGAAATAAGTTGCATCCCACATTCATGTAAAGTAAACAAAAAAAAATATATATATATATATATATATATATATATATATATGATGAAAAAACAAAAATGCAGGACAGAAGCACTTCAAACACCCAGGAATCTTTAGCTATTCAGTTCTTAGGAACAGGAACAAAACACAGTGCCACACTGGAAAGTAAAGTAAAGCGTTTTTCGTCTGGTACTTGTCTGAAGAAGTCTGGTCATTGCACCAGGCGAAAAGTTTTTTACTTTACTTTCCAGTGTGGCACTGTGTTTTGTTCCTGTTCCTATTAAAGAGCTGAATAGCTGAAGATTCCTGGGTGTTTGAAGTGCTTTTGTCCTGCATTTTTGTTTTTTCATCAGTTTGATATATATATATATATATATATATATATAATGAGCCATCATCTCTTTCTACCTGGCTGTCTGAACATGTTAAAGATTTCACATTTCTATATCGTTTGCTGTGGCTGTTTGGACATTTTAGGCTAATAAACCCCAGCACCAGTCCATGCTTTATGCTTATTTTTGCATAGATGTGACTTGTTGATTTTATTTAATGTGATTTCCTGTAGCTAAGTAGCAAAAATGACTCTGCCAGCTTAGAACAATAAACTGTGAATGCAAGAAATCTCATGTCAAAACAAGTGACTGGATGTAAAGGCTGATTATATCATGCTGAAAGTATTTATCCCTGTGCATGCTTTAAGGTCATCTAGCAGCACGGCATACCCTGGTAATTAAGAAATATTCCATAGAACTTCCAGATTTTTTTCAAATAAATCTTTATACTCATGCTAATATACTATCTGTAGGGTATCACTTATGTGCATTAATATGGGAAGTTGATACTAAACTTGGAGACCATATTTTTTACAAAGAAAGTAGCATCCTTTGAAGTCTTGCTGGGATCTTACGTAAATATCTCTTAAATATACTCTGAAGTGGTTTATTGACTGATTCCATAGTAACTTTTTTACCATAAATATAGTCGTGGAACATTTTGGACCAATTAAGTACTAGCCAACCTTCCTGTAATATTAGTGCAGCTTGCTAGCATCAACCTGCAAAGTAGTGAGTTATACCTCTTATTGAATCTGAGTGAGTTTTCCATAGAGAGAAACTGTTTAAGTATTTTTTCATTGATTAAACCAGGCTATGTCATACATTGGTAGCTTTCTGAGCATTACTGTTATATCTCACATGTTAGGAAAGAACTTGGAATGATATTGCACCATATTTAGGAAACATTACACTTCTGCATTTTGACAATTGTTTTTACTTTGTCAGAAGACGATTTAAACCATTTTGCACTGAATATATGTCTTTCATATTTCTCAGAACTTAAATAGGTCAGGCAGTTTTATTCAGTTTCAGAGTCAGCTTTGCAGAGTAGAGGGAGGAAAACTCTGACTATGGTTCAATCATGTGCCTTTGATTAGTGGCTGGGGTACTTGTATGGCTGGCACAGGAGGATGAGAATGAGTGGTTGTCACCGGCTTGCCCATCCTGGATAACACAACATATAAATGCACCAGGCTTTATAGTGTGTGTAATTTAGGAATGGTGAGTACATGTTGTCATGTGAATTCACACTGGAAGCCAAGAGGAATTCAGAATTTAGAGGGGAGCTTCCCATCAGAAAGCAGCTATAGCGCAGCTCATAAGAGCCTCAGAGGGGGTTGCCTCACTAGGGGAGACGATAGGCCCCCCCCACAAGTCCAGCAAGCTGGCTTACTCCCCACCTCTTGATACACTTTCCAGAATCTGTGAGCCAATTAGGATTCCCAGACAGGAATTAATTGTCCATAAGACCTTCACCTAGCTTGAGGATGGATACTCCTGTCTGTATCAAATGAAAAGGTTGATTGGGTTAAGATAAAGGAGACCTTAGGCAGGTCATGGGAAACATAAAAATGTATTCATTTTCACAGTGCATTTCTTTGTGCCGGTCCCAAGCCTGGATAAATGGGGATGGTTGCGTCAGGAAGGGCATCCGGCGTAAAAATTCTGCCACATAACTTATGGCGCGAAAATTTCATATTTCCATACCGGATCAGTCGAGGCCCGGGTTAACAATGACCGCCACCAGTACTGTTAGCCAACAGGGTGCTGGCAGAAATTGGGCTACTGCTGGCCGAAGGAGAAGAGGAGGGCGAAGGCATGCCTGAAGGCAGGAAGAGAGGAGGAAGGTTAGGAGTGTAGCAGTGAGGGTAGGAACTTTGAATGTTGGCAGTATGACTGGTATAGGAAGAGAGCTAGCTGATATGATGGAGAGAAGGAAGGTTGATATATTGTGCGTGCAAGAGAACAGATGGAAGGGAAGTAAGGCCAGGTGTTTAGGAAATGGGTTCAAATTGTTCTATCATGGTGTGGATGGCAGGAGAAATGGGGTAGGGGTTATACTAAAGGAACAATATGCCAAGAGTGTTTTAGACGTGAAGAGAGTGTCTGACAGAATGATGTTTATGAAGCTCGAAATTGATGGTGTAATGATGAATGTTGTTAGTGCATATGCTCCACAATTTGGATGTGCGATGGATGAGAAAGAGAAATTTTGGAGTGAGTTAGATGAAGTTGTGGTGAGTGTACCCAATTGTGAGAGACTAGTGATTGGAGCGGACTTTAATGGGCATGTTGGTGAAGTGAACAGAGGGAATGAGGAAGTGATGGGTAGGTATGGTGTTAAGGAGAGGAATGCAGAAGGTCAGATGATTGTGGATTTTGCAAAAAGGATGGACATGGCTGTGGTGAATACGTATTTTAAGAAGAGGGAGGAGCATAGGGTGATGTACAAGAGTGGAGTAAGATGCACACAGGTGGATTATATCCTATGTAGGAGGGCCAGTCTGAAGGAGATTGGAGACTGTAAAGTGGTGGCAGGGGAAAGTGTAGTTAAGCAGCATAGAATGGTGGTCTGTAGGATGACGTTGGTGATCAAGAAGAGGAGGAGGAGTGTGAAAGCAGTGTCAAGAATTAAATGGTGGAAGTTAAAAAAGGGTGATTGTGAAGTGGAGTTTAGGGAAGAGTTAAGACAGGCACTGGGAGGCAGTGGAGAGTTACCAAATAGCTGGGTAACTACAGCAGAACTAGTAAGGGAGACTGCTAGAAAGGTGCTTGGTGTGACATCTGGACAGAGGAAGGAGGACAAGGAGAGCTGGTGGTGGAATGAGGAAGTACAGGAGAGTATACAGAGGAATAGGCTGGTGAAGAAGTGGGATTGTCAAAGAGATGAAGAAAGTAGACATGAGTATAAGGAGATGAGGCGCATGGCAAAGAGAGAGGTGGCAAAAGCTAAGGATAAGGCATATGGAGAGTTGTATGAGAGATTGGACACTAAAGAGGGAGAAAAGGACCTGTACTGATTGGCTAGACAGAGGGACAGAGCTGGGAAAGATGTGCAGCAAGTAAGGGTGATAAAGGATAGTGAGGGAAAGGTACTCACAAGAGAGGAGAGTGTGTTGAGTAGATGGAAAGAGTATTTTTAGAGGCTGATGAATGAAGAGAATGAGAGAGAGAAGGTTGGATGATGTGGGGATAGTGAATCAGGAAGTGAAACAGATTAGCAAGGAGGAAGTAAGGACAGCTATGAAGAGGATGAAGAATGGAAAGGCTGTTGGCCCAGATGACATCCCAATGGAAGCATGGAGGTGCTTAGGAGAAATGGCAGTGGAATTTTTAACTAGATTGTTTAATGAAATTTTGGAAAGTCAGAGGATGCCTGAGGAGTGGAGAAAAAGTGTTTTGGTACCCAGGAGCGGCCTTAGGTCAACTGGTGCCCTAGGCAAAAGGGCTCCACAGCACCCCCCACCACACCCAGTGCCCCCATCCTGGTCTACCTACATTAAATAAATACTGAAAAAGCGCCCCTACTAGAGCGGCGCCCTAGGCAACTGCCTAGTTGGCCTATGCCTAAGGCCGGCTATGTTGGTACCTATCTTTAAGAATAAGGGTGATGTGCAGAGCTGCAGTAACTACAGAGGGATAAAATTGATCAGTCACAGCTTGAAGTTATGGGAGAGAGTAGTAGAAGCTAGGTTAAGAAAGGAGGTGATGATTAGTGATCAGCAGTATGGTTTCATGCCAGGAAAGAGCACTACAGATGCGATGTTTGCTCTGAGAGTGTTATTGGAGAAATACAGAGAAGGTCAGAAGGAGTTGCATTATGTCTTTGTAGACTTGGAGAAAGCATATGACAGGGTGCCTAGAGAAGAGTTGTGGTATTGTATGAGGAAGTCGGGAGTGGCAGAGAAATATGTAAGAGTGCTACAGGATATGTACGAGGGTAGTGTGACATTGGTGAGGACTGCAGTGGGAGTGACATATCTGTTTAAGGTGGAGGTGGGATTACATCAAGGATCAGCTCTGAGTCCTTTCTTATTTGCAGTGGTGATGGACAGGTTGACAGATGAGATCAGACAGGAGGCCCCTTGGACTATGATGTTTGCAGATGACATTGTGATCTGTAGTGAGAGTAGGAATCAGGTTGAGGAGACTCTGGAAAGGTGGAGATATGCTCTAGAGAGCAGAGGAATGAAGGTCAGCAGGGCTAAGACATAATATATGTGTGTAAATGAGAGGGAGGGTAGAGGAATGGTGAGGATGCAGGGAGTAGAGTTGGTAAAGGTGGACGAGTTTAAGTACTTGGGATCAACAGTTCAGAGTAATGGTGAATGTGGAAGAGAGGTGAAGAAGAGAGTACAGGCAGGGTGGAATGGGTGGAGAAGAGTGTCAGGAGTGATTTGTGACAGACGGGTACCAGTAAGAGTGAAAGGGAAGGTCTACAAGACAGTAGTGAGACCAGCTATGTTATATGGGTTGGAGACAGTGGCATTGACAAAAAGGCAGGAGTCAGAGCTGGATGTGGCAGAGTTAAAGATGTTAAGATTTGCACTCAGTGTGACTAGGATGGATAGGATTAGGAATCAGTATATTAGAGGGTCAGCTCATGTTGGACAGTTTGGAGACAAAGCAAGAGAGACGAGATTGCATTGGTTTGGACATGTGCTGAGGAGGGATGATGGGCATATTGGGAAAAAGATGCCAAGGATGGAGCTGCCAGGTAAGAGGAAAAGAGGAAGGCTTAAGATAAGGTTTATGGATGTGGTGAGAGAGGACATGCAGGCGGTTGGTGTGCTAGAGCAAGATGCAGAGGATAGGAAGAAATGGAAAGAGATGATCCGCTGTGGCGACCCCTAACGGGAAAAGCTGAAAGATGATGATGATGTCTAGTACAGTTGGAGTAAGTCATACTCTGGTTTCATAGTTCCATGAATTATATTGACTAAACCATAAATTCCTTCAATCATCTCATCTGCAGTTCTTTGGGACACCTCTGGAGCTAAAGAAATTCCATGCAAATAACCTTAGAATCTTTGTCTATCCAGCCTGGAAATTGCTTTAGCTAGATTAGTTTTCCAGAACTAAATGGACTGTGTACTGTTTTGATTAGTTTAGATTTTGAGAATATGTATATGTTTTCAGTTTGTCCTGCTTCACAACTATTACCATGCCATTTAGCAATTCAGTCAGCTCTGTTTCCTAAACTGTATCTTCCATATCTCCCCTGTGCTCATTTCTAGATCAGAGCTCATCGCACAAGTGAATTCTCCTCAGCGTATGAGCCACGTGTATTATCTGAGGGGAAATCTTAATGGGATATTCTCTTTTGCAAACAGCCCAGGATTTGAAACAAATGAGAGTATTTTTGGAAAATGTTTTTAGAACTATGAAATGCATTCAGTACTTCCAGCACTTTGAGAATCAAGTTTCTGAATTTGCAGTTTAGTACTAATCACAGAAGAATTTTTATTGAATCTGCTAGTCACATTAGCATTAATATTTCTAAAATTATTCGGCTTTGTTCTGGCATTCCTTATTAACATCTGACACAGCAGCTGACTCTTTTTAGGAATGATATTTGGTGGTGCTGAGATGTTTTGTATATTTTGATTATGTGGCTCTTCAGTATTAACAGAGTAACTAGTCTGACCATTGACTTTGCTGCTAGTGAATCAATATACTGCATGATTTATTTTAAACATTTCAAGTGCACTACAATCATTATGACCCAGAGTATTTGGTTGTATTGGTTGTTTCTCTAAGGTCACTACCTGGAACATGAATCTGTATTTCTAACAATTGTACTCAGAATCTAACAAAATGTGTCCCACAGGCTTTATAAATACTTTAAACATGTGCATGGGGACTTGTGCACTTAATTAAAGAGATGTAGCAGTTTAACTGAAGATTCAGACAACATACTATATTTGGCCTCAGAAGTTTAAACACAGCATTCACTCATGACTTTAGTCATTAGTTTTCAGACCAAAATTTGTCACTGCAAGAAGAACTAATAGCTCTAGCATTAGCACTGTCCACTGCACACACTGCATTAGCTATATATAGGTCAACAGTATTCACATATATTTATATTCTGTTCTGCACTTCCTTCTCTAATGCAAGCAAATCTAGATGCAATATTTTATTTTAATTGTATAGACTCTTTCAAATTGAATGGAAGTCCTTCAGTGTCCTGAAATCACTAATTGGCTTATAGCATGCTCCTTCATAGATGTTGTCAGATTGCTTGCACTGGGTATTATTTTTGTTTGCTTGTGTATTAGTGGGTACCACATTTATACCACATGGTCACCCTAATTTTGATCTCATTTTTAATATTTGAAACAATCGTGTACTTTATTTTGTAGCATTTTTGCTTACAACTCATGAACCCTGCTTTTAAGCTGTATGCTTAAAATCTCATTCGTGCACATAGCAATTGTTTTGCTTAACACTGTGCTTCCCTTAATAATCTTCCTTTGAACTGATCATTTTTGATTTGACACGTGATTATGTATCTTAACAACGAACCATTCTTGTTCCCTAACTCACAATTTTGCAGTCTTGCACTCTGCATTTCAGTTCAGTTACATAATCGTCAAGTCACGTATGCAGCCAGTGATTTCTAGAGAAAAATAAATGCCTCCAAATGTTGGGTTCTTTTTTAGCTCACACTTTGCATCATTTTTTTTCAAGATAGTAACCCTTTCTCCTCTTGTTTTATTCATTTGCCCAATGTCCATTTAATCCAATAAGGGTTACAATGGATCCATAGCCTATTCTAGCATTTAATGAGTGCAAGGAATAGAGCCTCAGCCTGAGCAAGGTACTAAATAAACCATTGCAAGATGTATACTCATATTCACACTCATGTGGCATGCACACCTATGGGCAATGTAGAGCATTACCAATTCACAAATGATGCATCCTTCAGACAATAAAGGAAACCACAGCACCTTGAAAAAATTGCAGGGAAGCTGTACAAGCTCCACACATAATGTTGTCCAGCCAAGAACGAAACTTGAGAACCAAGAGCTATAAAGTAGTAACATTAACCATTGCACCACTCCTTAAGGTTAAATATTTAATTACTTCCTCACTTGTGACTTTATAGAACATTGTGCACTCTGTGTATTTAATGTCCACTAGCAGTGAGGTACAGTTTATTTTCTTCAATGCGAATCTTACAGATTTCTTACAGGTTTCCATCAAGTTTCAGTGTTATTAGTAGTTGTAGTAAATGCACTTCAAGCCAAAATTTCAAGTACATCTGGAAAATTGCTGGTTTAGTAAATCATTATTTTTTTTCAGTTTGATGGGCTGTTCATGTGAGGATGTTAATAGACTCTAGGAAATTTATATCCTTGTGCAACCAGTAATATTTTTTATTCTGGGGGTGAGTGTTTAGATTTTCTGTTTCTAGTTAGCTATAATAAATTATATTAAATTGTTATAGTTTCTTTAGTTTACACTTACATAATTTTCCTATGCTGTACTATTTGTTTCCCTGTCTTTAGGGGTTATACTTTCCACTGTGTGATTCCTTAAAACTTCTTGCATTAGAGATAACAAGGGATATATGGAAATGACCCCTTAAGGACATCAGGTATTTCAGCAATATGGCAGTTCTGAATGTCCATGACTGTTTTCCTTTTTAAGTCTGTTGTGGACAAATTCAGACCATTAAAGCCAAACCCCTCTACCTGTGGACATGCATGCTTCGGCCTTCTTATGGCCTTGTCAGCACAGCATAAGTGGAATGCATGGCTAACTTTTAAAAAGACAGGGTTGTCATACTCAACTGATGTCCATTACCATTATGGTGACTGCAAAATATCCCAACTAACAAACTAAAACAATGAGAACCAAGGTCACACAGAAGAAACAAATCATGTACGCAGCTAGTGGAATGTGGCTTTAATGGTCTGGATTTGTCCATAACAGATTTAAAAAGGAAAACAGTCATGGACATTCAGAAACACCTGATGTCCTTAAGGGGACATTTGCATATATCCTGTTACCTCTAATGCAAGAGATTTCAAGGAATCACACAGTGGAAAGTCTAGTTTGGCTAGATTTTTCTTTTAGTTTTTACTGATTGATTTTTCTGTGTGACCTCGGTACTCATTGTTTTTTGTCTTTAGGGGTTAAAAATAGGTTTTTTTGCAGTTTTACAGTAGATTACTTCACTGGAACTATGCCTTCTTTTCCTGTTTTTTTTTATGTTTCAGTATTTTTTTATGTTTGCGAGTAAAGTATTTAATTAGTAACCAGAAATGGAGAAATGGCTATATATTGTACGATAAATTAACCTAATAGAGTGTTCATTCAGGAAGCATATCACTTTAAAGGATGATATTAATAAATCTAGTATAGGAATTTATGCTGTGTTCTCTTTTTCTGCCAAGAAAATTAGTTCCTATTTTATATACGAAGGTACTGTAATGCCCGGATCATTATCTTTCAGGAATCTGAATGGTATGCTTTAAGTGATTGCTACTGAATATTATGCTAGAATGCATTCATTACTCATTTTATATTTTATACCACTTATGGCAGCAAAGGTAGCACAGAACTTAATTTAACATGATTTTCAATCATCTAAGGGATCATCTAATAGTAGTTTGTTTACTGCCTAAGAATGACATTATTGCAACAAAGGATCCTGAAATATCTGCTGCAGCTAGAACTCTTAAAACTGGACAGCTAGCATAAATTTAAAAGATTTGCTCTGAATAAAACATTCTGGAACTTTGTTCTTTACTAATTATTATTGGTAAACATTTGGCATTCCTTCATAACTGAAACAATGATTGAAATAATGTATTTCTCAAGCAGAATATTTTTTTTCTAAAATACATTATTTTGAAATAATACCATGACCATTTTCTGGTCATAAAATCTTCATTACAGATTAGGAGTAAATAACAATTTGTCATTTCTTGTGTATTCCAAATTATTTTAGCCAATTAGGAGATGCACTAGATGAGAAGCATGATGGAGTAAGCTAAATAGCCATGCATGCAAGGGGAATAAGAAGCAAACATTTACATTTGATTCTGAATGGAAATTCACTGACTCTTTTTTGGGAGTAATGAAGTACAATGTCAGATCTTGAGAGGGTAAAGGCTAAAGCACTGATTGTCAGTTTTCTCCCATCCTGCCGTCTAATTATAGCTAACTCCACTACTATAGTGTGTACTCTGCTGTGTGTTTTCTTTACTGTTTATGCTGTGAAGTTACATATTCTTTACATTTATTCATGTAAGTAATCACAGTTCTCTTGTACAAATGTATTATCCTGTATTAATATCTATGCTGTATAAATGTTACAGATATTACTGTTTGGTAAATGCTGGAGCTTTTCTCCCTGGCCCTCCGCTGAAAATGGGCACGTGTCCAGTTGGATTTTCCTGGTAAACAAATGTAAAATAAAAATAAAAATCTCTGCTTCTCTTCCCTTTTCATTCTCTGTTCACCTCACACTGATAAGCACAACAGAGACAAGTAGCATATGAACACACACCAAGTAGCCTGAAGTGGACCAATGATATAGTGTCAACAGCCAAGGAACTGTATGTTAAAAAATGTGTGTACTATATTTTTGCACTGACAATTTCTCAAGCGTTAAGCTGTGTTGTTATTGAAACTGATCAATGATTATTTGTGTGCAAGTGCTGGCTTTTTAAACTCTTACACAATGCACCTCAATGTTGTTGTTGTTGTTGTTGTGTCTTTTGGCTTTTCCCGGTTAAGGGTCGCCACAGTGCAACTCCGGTCCAATCATTATATAGGTAACTATCTCATAGATGTAGATAGTATATAGCTGGTATAGCTGAAACAGGATCTTGTCTGTTGCTAGAATAAATCATTGATTTCATATTTTTAATTTTGAATCAAAGGTACCAGCTTGTGTGAGGTGTGGTATGTAGGTGGTGGCAGTAGCAGTAGTCTCTGTTTAAATGCTGAATTGCGGCACTGAAGCTGAAACTAGTGGCATGAACCTAAGTGTGCAATAGAGTTAACTTTCATAAGCATCGAATGTCAGAATAAAGTAGCGCTTCTGTTCAAGAATTCCCTTGTTCGATAGCTCAGAGAAGAAAAAGACTGTGCATAGAATGTAAATGTGATAGCTGGCTCTGCAGAACTCATCTACTCCTTGTCTTCAGCCCATGTGGATAGTTAAATACCATGCTTAAGACTCAAGAAAAGTGCTACTATAATAGTGATTTTGCTTAGAGTACATGGAAGGTAAAAGGGCTATAATGCTATGTTAACTAAGATAGCTATAGTGATTAAATGGAGGCTGGTAAAGCAGCATCTTAAAGTAGCAGTATTCCCTTTCTTCCATTTTAATGCCATGGCTTACTGCCATATTACAATCCTACATTCTCAACCTTTAGTGAAGGACATGCACATCAGTCAGGATATGGAAGGGTCCCATGGTGGAATGTACATTACGGCCCTTGACACGTCAGGCACATGATTTGATATAGGTGCATAGCTTCAGATGTTCTTACTAAGCTTACAGCCAAAAGACACCATTAAGAAGCTCAGCCACATCCTCCAGTACTGGTGGGAAACTAGCAGTGCATGCCATTAAGCATACTTTCTCCACATATACTTGTTGAAAATTTGTGACCATCCATCCAATCATCTAAACTGGTTTTAGAGGTTGCTAGATAAGTACTCTGATTGATAGGTAAGGGCCACCTATTCCATAGGGTACACATTGGGTTAGGTCTCTGTCATGCCATCGGGTCGTGTTGATGCAGTAGTACAGGTTTAAGTCTCTTGAATGTGTGTTTGCTTTACCACTTGTTTTACTTATTTGAAGGAGTTCAAAGAGTGCTGTGTCATTCATAGCACAGAAAGCTAAGCAGAGTTCACCCATGAGGACTCTATGACACTGAGTAAAGTGACAGAGCTTTTAGTGTCTCAGAGTAACTAAAGCTACTGAGACCTGAGATGATTTTAGTGAGGAAACACTGAGATCTCTCATGCTGCTTTAGGTGCTTGAGGAGGTACATGCCAAAGGGTACATTATATTCAATGGTGGGCAAAATAAGGGATGAATAAAGTGAGACTAATAATATTTTTTGAAAATGAGGGGATGCCATGAAGGATAAGCAATTCAAGGCAGAAGGATTTTCTAACCACCACAGGGACGTGATGGTCAAAGAAGAGTCTGTTCTCAACATGTACACATAACACCCTGATGACTGTATAGAATTTAAATGGAATGCTATATATTTGATCAGCATAAGTGGTGATAGATTTATCAAAGGAAACTATGCTGCATTTATTGGCATTAAGGGTAAGCCAATGATTAATACACCAATCATTTGTTTGGTCCAGCCTTTGCTGGAGCATTTGAGTATCATAATGAGATTTGATAACCACTTACTATTTCCAATCATGAACAAATGTGGTTAGCCAAAGACCACTCTTGTCAGCTTTTATGTCACAAAAATATATACCACAGAGGATAGGATACAGGACACAGCCTTGTTTCTGTCTGAGTAAACCCCCAACCTTAATGGTATAGGTTCTACCAGCCAGCCAAATTACAATCCAGAAAACTATGTATGGAGTAATGTTAAGTTGGGAGAGTTTGTCTATAATCCCAGCATGGGGTATAGTGTCAAAGGCATCAGCAATGCCTAGATAAGCAGTGTGGACTGTATGTCTCTTATCCATGCCCTCAGTAACCTCTTCAAAGAACTCAGCCAAGTTGAGCAGGCATGATCTGCCTTTTACAAAACTGAACTGTTGTGTATCCAGGGATATAAGGCTCTCTATATCATTGTTTATTTGTTTGGCTATAATACACTCCAAATCCTTGCAGATGATACTAATGAGACTAACATGTCTGTAATTCCCAAGTCCAGTAGAGGGACCACCTTTAGACAAGGGCACCATAACTGCTATTCTCCACTCCTCGGGAATATAACCAGTAGACAAACTCAGTTTGAAGATTGAGGGAGGGGTTTTGCTAAGTGGGACTTAAGACTTCTCAGCAGGCATCTACAGATATTGTCAGAACCTCTGGAAGTAGTATTTTTTATTTAAGAAAGCACCAAAAGGACTTGGCCCAAAATGATCTCAGGAGGTGGAATGAAGGGAATAGTGGAATATTGTTGAACAAAGAAGGGGCAGTTAGATGGATTCCATCAGGTTGTCCTGTTTTTTCATTTCTTTTTACAGATGCAAGTTAGAAAGCACTAAATAACTGCCTGTAGACCAGGTTCCCAACCCCTACTAAACTGCTACAACTGATAGAGTGGAAAGAAATAGATTCCTGTTTCAGACTGGGTGACTTAACTCTGTAATAATGCCTTCTTTGATAACAGTGTTTTAGCTTTAGCTGAGGACCAAGTACAGGGTACTACTCAGCTTGAGTCTACTAAATGGATCTAACAGAAAAATCAAAACCCATCTGGTCGACAATTCAGTCAGTCAAACCATTCTGACTGAGATCGTGAAACAGCAGGGATCGGGGAATTTGCTCTTTTCCCACTGTAGTGCAATCTCAGAGTTGGTATATATAATTAGCAGGGAGTGTGGGGGGTACGGGGATTTTCCCCCTGTGAAAGCATTATTTCTGTTGTTTGTGGGTGTTGGTTTGGTTTGTGTTTTTTGTTAGCGGACTGAATTGTTGACCATATGGTCTTCACCATATTGATTTCAACAATTTGACCATTAGATTCTTTGAAATAGACCCCTCGGCTTCAGTCATGTTACCTTTGGCCTGGCTGCTAAATTCTCTTTCAGCAGAACAGTGCAGGGGATCCCTATCCATATAACCTGTGTTAAGCATGGTAAATCAAGCAAAATAACACTATTTGAAAAGTGAATAAAACATAAAGGCTCACTCTTGGTTCTGCATGGAAACTGACTGTTTTTGTAAGTAGTGGAGTGTAATTTGGGGTCAGCATTGCTAGGTGGTGCTTCAGTTCTCTTCTCTGCCCCTTTCCCATCCACCCCTCCATCATTTCCTTTATCCTCCATTTAGTTTCACATATTTAGATTCAACTAATCACAGCCCTGCATTTCAGATCATTAAAAGCATACCTCTCAACCTTTTAGCACAAGAAATCGGGACAAAGCCTAAAATAATGAAGGAGAAAAGGCCCAAAAATAGTGACAGATTTTAAAAACAGCTCTTACAAACTTAAAAAGTTGCTGGAATAATAGGATGTGGGCTAACATGCATTTTCTGAAGGATATGCAACCTGAAACTCAGATGTTTGTCATTATTTAGTGACTTTTATCTTCAGTGGTTTGTCAAAAAAAAAAAAATTATGAGGAACAGACCAAAAATATGAGGCAAAAATCTGGACATTCTGTGAAACTCTTGATGGCTGAGAGATGTATTCAAAAGTTATCCCTGAAACAAATGTCACTAGCTGCTAGCACGTTGTCTGTAAGTCTAATTTGCTGTATTGAAGATGATGCTTGAACTTGCCAACTGTAGAATTCCACCAACCCATGTAAATCTCATAAAAACCTAAGTAATTAGAGCCTAGATTAACGTATCCCCAATGTTTGGGTTCTGCCTGCCCACAGTCACTAAATGTTCCATCTTGAAGCTTGCACCAGCAGTTAGAAAATGGCAATACATTTATTCCTTTTTCTCCAATGCTGATGTGACCTCAGAGGCAGAATAGAGTTTGGGGTGCAGGGGGAACACGTCTTCTTAAAAGACATTTAGTCTCAAAATGTAGGCTTTATTGCAGTGGTCCGCAAGGAAGTTGAATGGTAGTTAGTCTGTCGTGGGCTCTATCCAGTATACACTGGTTTGTGCAAGTAGGTCTCTGTGTGTTATTAACATCACATAATATGTGAATGTCTGCCTGTTTATGTCTTAAGAAAAAACATTTAACAAAGACTGATTAAACATTCTACAAAAAATTATACTAGTTTCATAATTTAACATTACAAGTTTCCAGTGGCTGTGCTTTGCATTTAACTAAAATCTTACAATGGACTAAAAGACAGGTCCATATATATTACCTCACAAATCAGTCTTAGCCAGTCATCCATGCATGAAATGCAAGGGTTTACAATTAAAGTAGGCAAGCCTCTCTCAAGGATGGCCATCCATTACTGAGTGATTGTTTCTATACTGTCCTTTAAAGTATTTTATACTAAACAACTTCAGGTCCATTTGCAGACGTGGGCTACCTTTGCATATTTCTTACCATATCTAAAACTGTTTTGTAGTTTTTCATTTCCTTAGCATTCCATAACTTTATCTCCATTCTTCTTTATATATATATATATATATATATATATATATATATATATATATATATATATATATATATATGTATACCCACATTATATTACATAAGACAATATTCCATTTCTCTACTTGGCTTTTACTTCCTTGGATTCAGACCAAAGTGCAACAGTTTTAATGAGGGTAAAGCTGTGTCCTTAGTATTACTGAACATGGCAGAACAGCCTCCTTCAGGTCTTGTTCATTTCTTGGAACTCTCAGAGAAGGTGAGACAGACTTCTTGTATTCTTACCACAGTAACAAACAAATGTTATTTATGTAGATTGTTTTATTTATTGTCTTTTTTTTACTGGGAATGTCCAACTGGGCATAAGTCCCATTTTCAGCAGAGGCCTGGAGTGAAAACCTCCACATAAAATATACTCTTACAATAAATAACAGAAACAAATTAAACACCACCAGCAAGCAGTTAAATGGCAAAACACACTCTTTCCCTTCTCCCTGTCTCAATGGGCATCCCCCAAGGGTCAGTACCTGGTCCACTCCTTTTTGCCATGTTTACCAACAACCTATCTACTGCTACTACTAAAAATGATACTAATATTTGATACGCTGATGACTTTTCCCTTATATGCTCAGCCCCAACTTTTCCCAACCTCATGGAAATAACACAAAAATAATTCCTTGACATAGAAAAATACTTATTTACTCATCAGCTAATAATCAGCCCAAGCAAAACTAAACTGATGATCTTTACTAAATGCAAAGCACAAGTAACTCAACCTCCCTTCAGTATCTATTCATCTAACAATACCAAAATAGAACCAGTAGAACACACAAAACTTCTTGGGGTAATAATCTATAACTCACTAAAATTGACAAACATTTGGCTTTAACCATTAAAAAGGTATGTATTAAACTTGGTACTCTCTACAGAGCAAAACCTTTCCTCATCAGTTCCACCAGACAGACCATAGCAAGAACACATCTCCTATCCACACTATTATACACCTCCCCAATCTTTACTAATCTAAGAAAAACTGACCTGAACAAACTCAAGGCCTGCTATAACAAAATGGATAGATTTCCCTAAACCTCCCAAAGAGAATTCCTCACAGCTCTGCTCTACAAGAACTAAACTGGATCGAACTTCCTAACCTCCTCCACTTAAGCCAATTATCACACATTCCGTCATCTAAAGTCCAGACTACTGCCCAGCTTTCAAAGATCTAGTACAGCATTACAACAATAGAACCTTAAGATCCTCAGACAAATTATTACTAAAAACCACAAAAGTCAATAACAGTTTTGGTAAATCCCTCTTCTCATACAAAATATCTAAGATCCACAACAAATTGTAAACACTACTGATACAAAAAATTTCAAATTGCTCCACAAAAACTGCCTTAACAACAATTGGCTCTGATCCTTCTCCCCAGAATGACCACTCACCTCACACCTCTCCAGTCATCCACTCGACTCTTGTACCAACACCTACTATCCAAGTCTTAAATTCATCTGTTCCTCTCTTCCTACAGAAATACAGACACATTAAATAAATAATCCCTCTACGCTTCTCACATGCTACCCACAGCTCAGACTTCTCCCAATTTCTAGCTTCTTTCACTTCCACTTTTCTTTCCTTCTTGCCCTCCACCACAAAATCAACTTAGTATGCACAACTGTGATTTAGTATAATTTCCTTATCTTCTGGGTAACGAAGCTTTTAAATGTTGAACTATTTCATGCGATATTCTTGCATTTGTATCTATGTTCTCTAATTTATTTTTTATCCTACAGCACATTATCACTTTCTAATTGTATTTTTAGCTTGTTTGTAATAGAACTTTTTTCCCCGGGCTTCCGATGAAAAGGGGCCATCTCCCAGTTGGACTTTCCCGGTAAACAAATGTGAGATAAATAAATACATTTTATGCATTACTTTGCAAGTAATATTGAGACTAACAGTAAAGACATTTATTGTATTCATTCGAAGTTATATTATTGTACATAAATCAAAGATGTTACCATGTAATAGCTGGAGACACAAGTGCAATGATAATGCAAATAGGTTCAGTATGTAATTCATGTGAATTACATACATACAGCTTGAACAGCTGGAAACATGCAAGGACACACATCACACATCAGACACACACCACACACATCACAGATGCCTGCTTCAAGCATGTGTCTGCATGTCTTATATGTAGCATTTAAGGTGGATAGATTGCTTATTACTAATATTCTGACTATATGCGAATCCTAAATAATTATAATGACATAAATTAGGTTGGATGTCACTGGAGCGGGAACTGAAAATAGGTAAGCAGTAAAATCAACTAAAACATAAGCAGAAAATTTTTGATGGGGGCATGGCCAAGATGGTGAGCAGTTAACAGCACAGTATTTTGCTCTGCTTTATTTTAACATCTCTGACAGGATTTTTACAGAAAAATTCAAAGAAAATGTTTCAAAATTTGATGGATGTATAATTAAACTACTTCTGAAAAACTTCTACAAGAAAAATAAGTTTGGAACTTTTTTCATCACTTTTTCCTGTCAAGAAACTAATTCCCTAAGAATGAGTAACTGTAAACCCAATGTACAAGACAATACAATGAATAGAGACATTCAGTCTATACTCAACAACATCAATTAACTTTCTAAAAGATGGATAAATTGGAAAGCAAAATAGACAACATTAAGGAAGAATGCAAAAACACCTAAGTGTCATGTTTAATCATAGCCTCACCTCAGGCTTCGTGCCCACTGAGTGGCAGACAGCTACAGTTATCCCACTCCACAAGGGGGGATCCCAATTGGAAAGCAAAATAGACAACATTAAGGAAGAATGCAAAAACACCTAAGTGTCATGTTTAATCATAGCCTCACCTCAGGCTTCGTGCCCACTGAGTGGCAGACAGCTACAGTTATCCCACTCCACAAGGGGGGATCCACCTTGGATCCCGGGAACAACTGCTCCATCAGTCTGATGAGCCTGTTCTGCAAGGCCATGGAACGTATTATCATGGAACTTATAAACAAAGACATTGGCAACCTTCAAACACTGGACCCCATGTAGTTTGGGTTCGTGAAGGGCCAATCTTGAATCCTGAACCTGATTGACTTCTTCAAATCAGTCTCCAGAGCCGTGGACAAGGGTAAGGTGGTCCACACAGCCTATCTGGACCTCGCCAAGACCTTCAACACCAACCCCCACTCTGGAATCATAGATAAACTTACTATGCTGGGCATCAATCCCTATGTCACTAAATGGGTTGCCAACTGGCTTACTGACAGAACCCACACTGTAAAGGTAGCCGGCTACAAACCCAGCTCCAGACAAGTGACAAGTGGAGTACCTCAGGGTTCAGTCCTGGGACCACTCTTGTTTGGCATCTACTTCTCTGAAGTACAGGCCAACACTAAGGGACACTGGCTAACAAAGTTCACAGATGACTGCAAACTGGGAGCCATTATTGAATCCTCAAATGATGTGGATATTCTACAAAAGGGCCTTACAGAAACAGATGCTTGGTGCCAGAGGCATGGGCTCAAGCTCAGTGACAAGAAATGTATAGTTATCCCCTAAGGGAAAAAAAAACATGTACCCATGAATTACCACATTACCAAGTTCACCAAAAGTGTGATAAGAGACTTGAGGACACAGGTGGACAGTGGTCTCACCTTCGATAACCATATCGCCACAAAAATCAGGAAATCCTTCTATGTGGCACACCTCATCACTAAGGGCTTTTCATCCAGAAAAAAGGAGGTCATTGTCCCACTGTACTCATCCCTCATTAGATCCATTATAGAATACAATGCCCTGTTTGGTATGTACCTCTCAAGACATCTGCAACAACTGGAAAGGCCACAGAAATGCCTCACTAAAAGAATCACAGGCCTAAAGCAGATGCCCCATGCTGACCATCTAAAAAAACTCCAGCTATACTCTGTCACATATCGTCTACTCAGAGGCGATCTCTGCTTAACATACAAGGCCATGTCAAACCCAGAGCTGTTGGACATGCTTCACTTAAAGAAATCCCAATACCTCAGAGACACATGCTCCAGGGATCTAAACCTTGTCATCACAATGAACAAAACATGCTAGAGGGATAGGTTCCTGACCCAGAGACTCCCCAGACTCTGGAATAGACTGCTCATACATGTCAAGCAGAGCGCCTCTTTGGCCCTCTTCAAAAGGAACCTTGATGATTGGATAGGAGATAGGAAATTCACCCCGGGGATCACGTCAGTTGCCCTGCTAGACAGGGATCTAGGGAAGTAAATACTGTGGGAAGAAATAGCCAGGTAATTGTTATGGCTAGGATTGTACAGGCCTTAGGTCCGATAGCCTAGTACCAACCTATGAACCTATAAAAGGTAGAAGTGCAGAATGAAGCTCTTAAACAACAATCTTCACAAATTTCAAATACAGAAGAGTCAGTGACTGATTTAGATGGAACAATGGCTGCAAGTGAGAATAATACTGAATTTCTCCTGAAACAAAATAACTTATTTTTTGGGAAAAAAAAGATCTAGAAAACAGATCCAGAAGGAACAATATTAGGATTTATAGCATTCATGAGAAAGAAAACACTATGATTCAATTTCTAAATACCTGGCTGCCTAAGATATTGAACCTGCCTGAAGCTCTTTCCTTTGATATTGAAAGGACACACAGGTCACTTTCCAAAAAAATCAATAAAGAAAAATCTGCCTATACCAAAATCAGTGATCATTAGATTCTTTTCAGCCAAGATAAAGAGGTTCTTTTAAAAACAGCATGGACTAATTATCCATTTAACATAATTGAAAACATTATAAGATTTGACAATGATTATTCAGCTTCAGTTATGTCAAAAAAGAAAGCATGTGTACTTCATATGTTTGTCTTTTCGGCTTTTTCCCGGTTAGGGGTCCGCCACAGCGGAACTCCGGTCCGCTAATGATTGGCAGTAGATTTTTATGGTGCTGAGTTGCCAGACCGACGCCCAACATTCAGCAAAGGAACGCCCATTTACGCATGTCTTTCGGAGGCCACTCGACCGCGGGGAGGACATGCAGACTCCACACAGAAGGCACTCCAACCGAGAATCGAACATAAAAACCTCTTGCTGTGAGGCAACAATACTACCGCTGTACCACCACGGCTTCATATAAAGAACTTAAAGAAAAACAATATTAAAGCACACATTTTGTTTCCAGCACAATTAAAGATTTATTTTAAAGAGGGACAGAGGACTTTTAACACTTTGGAAGATGCTTTGGAGTTTATACAGAGGAATAAAATTCTAGAAAAAAAAAACAGAAGAAACGGACTGCAGTTTGTCTATGTCTCTCAAAAGAAATGCAACAAGGAACAGATGGTCAGTTAAACACAAAACAATAAAAAACAGAAAGATAAATGAAAAATGAATTAATTCTCCTTGTAATATTTGATCTGTAACATAAAGAAGCAAATGAATAGTAAGGATCAGTTAATAATACCACTTCCTACAAGGTAAATCACTTTATTCCTTATTTAAAATGATCTTTTAAGTTATATAAGTGATGCTAATTAATTCCAAATAGAGCCTCATCAGTCATACTATATCTATCACTAAACATAAAATATCAATATGATGAAGCTTATGTAAAGAAACATTTTACGTTCTTAATATGGTTTTGAGCTGTGCTACTTAACATGGTACTTGGAATATAAAATGACAGCAGTTCACATAAGTGGCTGTTTTACATATACAAAAGAAATTATTGGAATGCCACTAAACAATTAGCGCATCATTGACACCTATACAAGCTGAATTCTTATTACACATTACTGGTATTCTTTTAACTGTTTTATTGTTAGGTCTACTTTAAAGATTGATTGAAAGTTTCATATAAAATAATACATGAAAATCTGACAAAACATCTGTATTTGAAATGTTGGAGTCATTGCTAGATTCATTGTTTTATTTCTAATTATGGTTTATTAATGCCTTATAATATTTAACATTTATTTACTGATTAATATAACTCACTAAGCTTTTGTTTTAAAATGAAGGTTGAAAATGAGAACTCTGAATTGTTGTGAGTTTATCTGTAGATGCAGAGTTTATAAAAATATATCTGTATTTGGGAAAGCATTTGAAAGTTTAAAATATTTCTTTTTTTTTTCTTTATTAGATGGCTTTGAAGGGCTAATATTTAATGCTGAAGTGTTTAAATTCACTAGTGAATGCCCCAAGCATTTCTATGCATGCAAGTAGAGCTAAACAAACTATTTTCATGCCATTAACATTAATTTAGCTTTAAAAGAAGCTACCTGCTGGTGTGCATGTGAGCATTTTTGTGAGGCTTTATAAGCTTTAAAAGGTTCTATGAGTTATTATTCTTACCTTCATCTTCTTCTTCTTTAAAGTGAGAACTGACCTTTCAACTCACCTTCTGAACTGGAAGTAATGTATTAGAATGTTAAAATGGGAAATGCAGTCTGCTTTAAGTATTAATACTGATAAATTAACTTAAAAGCATTCATATCTAGGAATTAAAACACATTGTAATAAATCATACATAAAGAATATACATAATTCATATAATATAATTAAGGGTAAAAATAAGCTTTAAAACCAATAAGAAATGGTTTGTAGTTTTGACTGCTTGTTATATATTTGTTAATTTATCAGTCCACCCTCATTCAGTACGCCAACGATTCTACACTTATTTCCATCTCTGACAACTTATCTGACCTCCACACACAAACCTAAGACTCCTTCATGTCTATTGAAACGTGGCTCACCAAAAATCAGCTCATCTTAAATCCCCCCAAAAAACTAAACTCTTACTGTTATTTCCTCGACCTGTCTCTCATCACAAATCCTCCTCTGTCATCACATCCCTTTACAAGACCACCATCCTAGCCGAACCCCACACAAAGCTCCTAGGCACAATTATTGATGATAAACTTAAATTTAATCTCCATATTCAGCAAAATATAAAAAACACCAAAAACTAGGTCTAGTTTACAGAAATAAGACATTTCTTAACTCAGAAGCTAGACTCTCCATAGCTCAATCTCTCCTCCTTCCCTCCCTTCTCTATGCAGTCCCTATTCTCACTTCCATTCACTCCACACATCTTTCCAAACTCCAGCAAACTTATCACGAAGTAGCCAGATTTGCCACTAACTCTCTACACAACTCACACCACTGCCTGACACTCAACTCTCTTAACTGGCTAGAATTCCCCCAACTACTCCAAATGTTTCAGTTTCAAATCATATACTGTGTACTATACAAACCTACTTCCTGACTCTCTCCCTCCTCCCTGGTATCCTATTATACCCAAAACTGTACTCTCAGTACATGGAATCAACAACACCTTGACATTTATAAACCCAACAAATATTTTGGGAAAGTAGTTTACAAATGCAGCATAGCCCAAGCATGGAACAAACACCCCTTACATATAAGAACCATCTCCCTCCCTAAGCACTTCAAAAAACAGCTTAGACTACATTTACTTAGCATAAAGTCTTGCCCCTGTTATGATCCTACCTAACCCATTACACCTTCTCATCCCCCCCAAGCCAGGAATAAACTTGACATAGGTGATTACAACTGACATAAATGTATCTCATACCTAGCTGTATGTTAACTTTTGTTTTAGAGGTATGTTTCATTTCTATTTTACTTGTCTGCTACGAGGAAGAAAAAAATGTGCTGATATTACAGCTAATACAATTTCATGCTTTGTATTTTTATCTTGGTCACATATTGTTTCTGTACATCTTAATTATCTGTAATTGCATTTACTACTGCTTTTTGAACTGTTTTGTGATTAACTGTTAAATTTGTTAAAATTTGTTCATGTCTGCAATAATTTCTGGAGCTTTTCTCCTCGGGTCTCCACTGAAAATGGGCCTCTGGCTCAGTTGGACCAACCCAGTTAACAAATGTCAAATAAATGAATATAGTAAATAAATATATTAACAGCTTAATGGCTTGTTATACAATAACAGATGGAACACACTGCAACTTATAGTAAGGCACTTCTGGTATGACACAAATAATTATATTCCCTGGTATCTGATTTAAAATCACAGATAAGTTACATTTGATAGATTTCTTTTATAAAATATTTGATGTTAGTTCAAATTCTTTCTGATAAAATGTATAAATAAGATAGCAAACCAATTGCAAGAAATGAAAGCATATAATCAAAACAAGGAACTAGAACAACAATTTCATGATATGCAAAGGATGGTATATCTGTTTTTTAACAGCATAATGCATATGGATTATTACTGAAGTTCACAGTTCATGTAAATAGTAAATGTTATAAGATAGATAGGATAAGCAGGAATAAAAAAGATAACAAATAGGCATGTATATAGTTAGTAGAATGTTAGTTAAATAATTGTATTCAATGTAAATAAAATAAATAATAATATGCAACTTCTTAAGCTTTATAATAACAAATGTGAAAATAGCATCTGATAACCTTCTTACTGTGGTCTGAGGAGCAAAAAGAGGTTATAAGAGAAGAGGGAAACAGTGATAATTAATCTAGCTTATTTAAAATGAAATAGGACCCAAGTAGCCTTCTCTCTCTTCCTTAATACCATACAGAAGGGCTTTCTTAAAATAATTCATATTAACATAGATAGCATTCATGCACGAAGGAGAAGCATGAGTTAAGTGTAGTAAGTCTAATGGGGAGGTTGGCATGTAGTTTGTTTGATTTTTAGCAACAAACTAGGAATGTGTTATTCTATGGTAGAATGTTGTAAGGTTATATTGTTAGATAATATTCTAACTGTTTTAAAAGTTTTGTCCATAGATGAATGTTCTTTATTATTATTTCTGAAGTATATAATAATTCTTTAAATAAATGTATTTTTATCGATATGTTTTTTATAAATGTCTGATTTTAAATGTTTATCTATTAATATTAATGGATTAAATAATCCAGTAAAGAGGGGAAGCCTGCTGAAATACCTGAAGTTACATAAAGCTCAAATTATATTTTTACAAGAAACATAGTTAATAAGGATATTATTAAATTATCATTAACGAATTTTTTAATCTTGGCAGGCTCTGGTTTTAGATCTAAAAGAAGAGGCACATTCATTCTGTGGAAGAATCACTCATTTATGCCTAGTGCAACGGATACTTATCTCAATAAAATTGGTATGTTAAGCATTGTTGTAATTGAATGGAAGAGGAAAATACATACTTTGGTAAACTCTTATTGGATTCCTAGGGTTGGAGCTAAATATGCAAAAAATGATCTAGATGCTACAGCCTATTATATTTTTATTATTTATTTTACATTTGTTGACCGGGATAGTCCGACTGGATACATGTCCATTTTCAGCAGAGGCCCGGGGAGAAAATCACACAGTAATGTGTTATATACAATACAACAGACAGACAATTTAAAGAATATATGAGTCAAACTGTTGTAAATATTTAAACTATCATAAATCAGACTGTTAATACAAATATATAAATCAGAAATTAGCACTAAATAAGTGTGGGACAAAAGAAAGAATTTAAAAAAATTAATACAGTCAAGAGTTAGGTAGAAAAGAGCAGGTCATAAGGTAAAAGGTAAAAGGTGGCAGGAAGAAGTAAGGGGAAGAGGAGGTTAGACAGGAAATAGGGAGGAAAAGATGAGTAGTAAGCTGAGTGAAGGGATGATAAGAGAGATATGAAGAGAACAAGATGTGTACTAGGTTAGAGTGAGGAGATTACAGGGGCAAGTAGTGAGGTGGGTAAGGTAGTGTTTAAGAGAGATATGAAGAGAACAAGATGTGTACTAGGTTAGAGTGGGCAGATTACAGGGGCAAGTAGTGAGGTGGGTAAGGTAGTGTTTAAGAGAGATATGAAGAGAACAAGATATGTACTAGGTTAGAGTGGGCACATTACAGGGGCAAGGAGTGAGGTGGGTAAGGTAGTGTTTAAGAGAGATATGAAGAGAACAAGATGTGTACTAGGTTAGAGTGGGCAGATTACAGGGGCAAGGAGTGAGGTAGGTAAGGTAGTGTTTAAGAGATATTTTGAAAGTTTGAGTCTGGGATAGGCTTCTTAAAGTCAAGGGAAGCCTGTTCCAGAAAGTGGATGGAGTGTACCTATATAGGTTTTGTCCTGCACATTTAGTAGGTTTGTAAATTTGTAGAAGATGTTGATCTGAGCTTGTTAAAGATCGAGTGGGAGTGTAATAGGAGACTAGTGAAGAGAGGCTAGGACAGAAAAATGGTTTGTTGAGAATGAAGTGAACAGTGGGAAGTTGGATATATTTGAGATGGTTATGAAAGTCAAGCCAGTGTAGTGACTTGAGGGCAAGTTAGCAGCAAAACTTTGTTATAGGTAGATTCAAGTTTAGAAAGAAGTGTAGACTGAAGGTTAGTAAAGATTTGTGCACTATAAAAATATTAGGGAGGAGATAGGCATTGGCAAGAGTTATTCTAGTTTCAGGAGTAAGAATATTTTTATTTCTATAAAGAAGACCAAGCTTTTGATGGGTTTTCTTTATACTGTGATGTATGTGAAGGTCAAATTTCAGTTGGTCATCTATAATTACTCCAAGTAGCTTGGTATGGGTTTCTGGAGCTAGTATAGTGTTGTTGAGTGAGGAGATGGTGAAGGAAGATTTTGGAAGAAAAAGTAGTAGTTTTGTTTTTTTGGGGGGGTTAAGTATAAGAAGGTGTTGAGTTAGCAAAGTTTCAGTCTGGTTAAAAGATGTTTGTGTGAGGGTTAGTAGTTCAGTAGGATTGTCAGCTATAGATATAATGGCAGAGTCATCTGCATACTGTATGAGAGAAGACTGGGGACAAGAGTTGTGGAGTTCATTAGTAAAGATGTTAAAAAGGAGGGGTCCAAGGATGGAGCCCTGTGGAACACCTATATTAATAGGGAGAAAAGGAGAGAGAGAGCAGAGATCCATTAGACAGATTGGTACCGGTCTGAGAGGTAGCTGCTGAACCAAGAGATAGTTGTTGGGGAGAGGTTAAGTTGATAAAGTTTTGAGAGAAGGATAGAATTAGAGACTGTGTCAAAAGCTTTGGACAGATCTAAGAATAAACAAGAAATTAGTTTATCATTGTTTCTGGTTTGAGAGATAGTATTGGTAAAAGAAATGAGTGCAGTGGAGGTACTATGGTGTGGACGAAAGCCATGTTGGGTAGGGGTGATCAGATTGTATAGCAGTAGGTGGGCCAGGATTTGTTTATGTATACAGTGTACAAGGACTTTGGAGAGGGGAGAAAGTTTAGCAATTGGTCCGAAGTTTGAGAGTTCTAAGGAGTTGCCAACCTTGTGTATAGGAATAGTATAGAATTTTTTCCAGAGAGTTGGAACAGTTGATTCAGTGATAGAACGGTTAATTAAGATGGAAACTGGGTATGCTATGGATGGTGCAGCGTGTTTTAGGAAGATAGATGGTAGGTTGTCAGCTGATGAGGAACAGGGTTTTAGCTTAAGGAGGAGCTTTTTAATGTAGCTAGTGGGGACTGTTTTTACGGAGAAGAGGAGGTTAGCCTGAGGTGTTCTTGTTGTAGTTTGTGGGGGGTGGGATTGGGAAGAATTTTGCATAGGTTGACTTATAGTGTTGATAAAATAGGAGTTAAAGGAGGAGACAGTTTCAAGGGGTGAATTATTAGGACAAGAGTTAGGTGTTGAAGGGTTACCTGGGTGGAGAATTTAGTTAATAGTGCTTCAAAACTTTTTAGGGTTACAGGATTGTGATGACTAAGGCTGGTGATAGAAATTCTTCTTATCTTGATTAATCTGCTTTTTAGTGAGATTTCAGAGTTCCCTGTAAGTTTGAAAATGGCTTAGAGATTTAGTTTTGGGCCAGAGTTTCCATGCAGAATCTTTTTTGTGCATGAGAGTACGAGTTGTATTTGATAGCTAGGGAGAGTTATGAGATTTGACTCTGACAGTACATAAAGGGGCAAGGGAGTTAATAATGTTAAGAAAAGTATAGTTAAAGAAAGAGATAGCATCATCTAGGGGTAATGTAAAGAGTGAGGTCCAGTTAATTTTAGAGAGGATGAAATTAAACGTGTCAGGGTTAAAAGTGGATAATTTTCAAATTTCTTTGTATTTGTGAGGTTTGGGGGATGTGAGGGGGGATTCTGAGAGTTTGTATGGGGCAGTGATCACTGATGGAGTCAGGTAATGTAGCAGTGTGAGAGTAGAGGTTGTGATTGGTAACAAGGATCCAGTCAATGATAGAGCTATAGTTAGTGGACTTGTTAAGGAATGTAGGAGAGGGGATGAGCTGGGTAAAACCATATAGGTTGATGCTAGCAGAAAGTGAGTTACTGGTGAGGGTAAGCCAGTTGATATTAATATCACCCAGTATAATGGTTTCATTGGAGATATGGTCAGATAACCAGTTAAGAATCTGCTCTAGTAGAGGTATATTGTCACCAGGTGGTATATAGATGGCAGCAACTATTATGGTCATGTTAGGATTGGGTTTAAAGTTGGCTATAAGAAGCTCAGCAGGGAAGAAGGAGGGAGGTGGATTAGGTAGGAGAGTTAAAGTTAGGAAGTTGGAATACAGAATAGCAATTCCACCTCCTTTCTTATGGGTTGTCTAGATGAAGAATGTTGTATCCTGGGGGGGGGGGAATTCTTTGTCAGACATATGAGGCTTGAGCCAGGTCTCTGAGAGAGTGACTATGTTAGAAGAGTACTGAGTACTCAAAGTGTGAAATTCTGTAATTTTGTTCAGGATACTATGGATATTGATGGAGAGGAAAGAGAGATGCTTAGGAAGATACTTACCAGTGTTTAGGGGAATGTGTGTGGTTGTGGAAGGATCAGTCTGCTTAGCTCGAGGGCCAGGGTTTGGGTGAATGTCACCAGAGATTAGGAGAGTGTAAGAAGAGTGAGAGAGATAGGATATGAGTGAATATGTGTTGGTTAATTTCAGTTTTACAAGATTAGGTGTGGGAGTTGGTGGAGGTAGTTTAATTTTTGGTAAGTGAAATTCAGATAAGGAGAGGAGTGAGGGTGATATAGTGAAGAAGTGGTGAGTATTGGGAGTGAGTAGTGTGGTAAGAGAAAGTAGGGGAATTAGGATAGAGATTGAGATGAATGTGGAAAGAAGTCAAATGAAAGGAGAACAGTAGAAAGAGGAATAGTAATAAGGGGGGAGGGCAGAAGAGGTCATGATAATGTGAAAAGTAGTAAGATGTGAGTAGAAGTAATAGGAAACCAAGATGGAGTGAAGAGAGGAGTGTAAGCTTGAGGGAGAGAGTAAAGGTGGATGTAATACAAATGGAAGTGATAAAGTAAGTGTAAGAAGTTAAGGAGGAGGAAGGAGGGAGAGGTAAAGAGAGTTTATAAGTCAGTGTAGGAGGGGGTAAGGGTAATGCTAAATAGGAGAAATATGTTTAGATTGGATAGAGAGCAGGAAGAAAGGTAATGTTAGTATATTATAAGGGGAGGGTACTAGTGGGAGGAGTAAGTTTCTATTGGAGCAACAGAACAGGAAGTGAGACTGGGATGAAGTATGGGTGTGGTGTTCAGCTATAAAGGGCATTGATATGGGGATGCATGGGAATGGGGGTAGGGGAGGGAAGTAAGCCCAAGCATAGCGAGGGCGAATAGAGCGGGGTAGGCCCGAATACAGCAGATAGCCAGATTAGAAAAACAATGTGTGAAAAAAGAAAAATGGTGTGTGTAAAAACAATGCGTGATGCAGCAAAAGAGCTGGGTAAGCTGTCATATTGATCTAAAGAGGAAAGTAAAGAGGTTCAGTGAGAGAACAGGCTAACAAAGCAAAGCAGGGCAAATATAAAAGGTGAGACTAGGTGTGTAGGACAAAGGAGACTGAGTCTGAAAAGGTTAGGGGGAGAAGTTAGTGGGGAAAGCTAGGAAAAATCAGTCAAATAATAAGTTTAGAGTTGAAAAATAAGGTCAGTGAGGAGGATAAGTAAAGTGGTGAGAAGCTGTGAGGGAGACTAGTTTGGTTAAAGGAGTGTCTGGAAGAGGGGGAGGCAAGGCTGGTTCAGGAGTGTACAGATAGTCTAACAATCACCAAAGATAAACACAGCAAGAAATATTTATGTACTGCACATACTCCGCAGAAGTGGGAGAGTGTAGAGATGAGTTTTGAAAATTCTCAAGTAGAACCTCTGTTCGAGTGAGAGATGGGAGGGTGATAACTTGCTTTACAATAGTGACCAGGAATGGCTTCCAACCTAAAAAAGAGAGAGAGGAAAGAGACAAATGTGAGTCTATGAGGAATATAAATGCAACGGAGGAGAAGGGAAATAAACAGGAATTCAGGTAGAAGTAGGTCAGGAGAACAGGGTGAAAGAAGAGAGGGGGTTAGTCAGAAACTATGTGGAGGTAGAGACTAGTAAGAAAAAGTGGGGAAAATTAAGATTAGAGAGAGGTTAGCTAGAGTAGGGTAGACAATGCACAGTATTCATCAAATGCAGTACAGAATGGCTGGTGAGTTTAACTGTTTCTTATCTTATAAGGACACTGCTGCTAATAAGAAACCTAGACTCACATAATCAGCTAAACACTTATCAACTTTTATAAACCTTATGAACGTAAAGGATATACATGAACTAAGAAAAGTAAATTCACTTCAATACACCCATTATTTTTAAGATATGGGACTCAGACAAATATTGATAAGGTTTTTGTAACAGACAATTTGATTTCAAATATAAGAGAAGTAATGCCATTGTATTCAACATTATTTTAAAAAGTAATACCTTAGTACATCATAAAAGACTACCAACATACATTGTTAAAATAAAAGAATTTAAGGATTGGTATGCAAATGAGATCAAGAACTTTATAGAAATAAATACAAATGGTGAAATAAATGATAGTATCATTTGAGACTCACTAAAGGCTTACTTAAAAGGTAGAATTACATGCTACAAAAGAATGGGATAGAGTATTAAATACATTACAGACTAAAACAAATAAAGTTAAACCTAAAAGCAAATGACACTATTAGTCAGAACTAAAAAAACTAGAATACAAAATACATTGAAATTCTATATCACAAAGTGTCAATAAACCTTGAAAAATTAAAACTTCAAACATATTCACTGAACCAATGAAGCTTACATGAACCTGCTGTTAGATGTAAGAAAATGAATAGACTAAAATCACATTAAAGAAATTACAATACAAGTAAATAAGAAAGAAAACAGATATTAAGTCTATTCTTGAGTGTCTGAGTATAGTATATGACAATATGAATAATTCAGATAACTTAGTCAATGATGAGATAGTAGATACCTTTCTAAAGGAAAATATAAAGAATAAATTAATAAATGAACAATTAAATACAATTGATAGACCCTTTACTTTAAAAAATAAAAGATCCAATTAAAAAGTAAAAAAATAATAAGACACCTGATTATTATACCCGAACTATATAAACTATTGCCAGATAATGTGGCTTTTATACGAGAAAAAGTTTCCAGGGAAATAAAAACTACGTCAGAGGTTCCCCCATCATATAAATATTCCCTCATCTCACCTATTCTAAAACAAGACAAAGATCCAACAAAGTTTTCATCTTATAGACCCATTTCACTCATAAATGTTGACTATAAGAAGTTCATTTCTATGTTGGCAAGTAGAATTAATCTAGTAATACCAAAATTAATTAAAAATGATCAAACAAGATTTATTTTGAATAGAGAAGTACAAGATAATATAATAAGGATACATACACTACTAGACTAAGCAAATAAAAATAAAAAAGAACTTTCTATCATTAGTCTTGATTTAGACAAAGTTTTTGACAGTCAATTGGACTTATTTATTTAAAGCACTTAAAGTATACAACTTCTCAGGTGAGTTAACAGCATTGATTTCAAAGTTTTACATTAATTCTTCTGCTTACGTCAAAATAGGTTCCTTTCTTTCTAATTCCTTTAAGCTACAAAAAGGTACTAAACAAGACTGCCATCTAGCTCCACTACTTTTTTGCACTAGTAATAGAAACCTTTACTAACTTTATTAGGTCAAACAACAATACTTATGCTATAAAAATAGAAGATGATTTGGAACTAAAGATTCAATTCTTTGTGGATGAAATTTTGCTTACAATAAGAAATAAAGAAAATCATTAGAACATATAATTAGTTATATGATGCAATTTGAAACTATTTCAAACTTTAAATTTGTTAAATAAAAACAAAGATAACAACACAGGAGGCTCAGATGCAAAACTTTACTAGTGTACACCAGGAGGCAAAAAACCATACAAGTACAGAATTTTGTCTGACATGATACAGGAAGTACACAATTCTTATAGTTTCTATTTTCTAGTTTGTGCCCACCTTTCTGACGTGGTCAGTCACAGGGCACCTACATCACTATGGTTCACAACATCCTATTCATAAAGATTGCTGATGTTACATATTCTAAAAAAGTTTTCCCTTGGGAATAATATAGCCTTGCAAAGCACCTGGTCAGTTATAATGTCTTTCTGTAAATGTTACTCCTTCAAGGTTTCAGGCCTGCTCGAATACAATAGTTGGTTCAGTCTTGTAATACACTTCTTTGTTCTTCTTGCAACATTCTTCCAACAGCTGTGTCTTATCTTGATAACATTTACAAGGCCAATTGTCCCAGAGGAAGGAGAAGAAGATTTTCAATGCTTTATACATTTAATTTCCTAACCCAGCAGATAATCATTAGTGAAAAACATAAGCTTGCTGAGCTGGCTACTGCCAGGGTCAGAGTTCAAATACACTGCAGTTCCAAAGCTTCAAGCAATTGCATGTAAAATCATTCTTATTGCCATATTATTAATAGAATAAAATGCATTATACACTATTTGCTTTTTAACTAGCACTTTATATATGTTCAAATACATATTTTTCTAACAAAATTTAATCATAATAAAATTAGTGTATATTAATCAACAAGAAATTAAAAAAATTCATATAAAAAATATTATGATTTTAATTGGAATAACCCTCAAATTAAACATTTTGGTATCATCAATACATTTAGTAGTAAGAAAATGATACAAGTGAATTTTCAACAGGTTATTGATAAAATTATAAGTCTAGTCACAAGTTGGAATACATTTTTCTTTACTATGGAAGAACATTTAATGTTAATTAAGATAGTAATTATTGCTAAATAATACTTGTTATACAATCATTAACATTGTTTCCACAAAAACTAAATAAATAAATAATAATGAAAAAGATTAATAACATTCTACTTAAGTTTCTTTGGCATCCAAATAACCCAAGAATTTATTTTAATTAGCACACAAAATGTTGGGATATGACTCCCTGATATTCAATTTTATGCTTCTTCAGCTATTGTAAAAACCATTGCTTTGTGGTTAAATTTATCATATGAATTAAAATGAAAACTAATGCATCAGATAATATTATCTAAAAATAAACATATTACTACCTGTCATAAGCAAATAGTTCCTAACAGTTTTGTTTGGCTATTAAAAGATTATTGTTTAAATGGAAACATTTCTTTTAATCAAATTCCCTATATAAATAATATACTTTCTTCTTCCTTCCGTAAGTTCATATATTCTAATTATTGTATTAAAGACCTAATCTTTTCAATTTTTCCAATAGCATATACAAACGAATGCTTTGAAACTCACAATTTCACTAGAATGATAGAGCTAAAAGCACAAAAAAAAATAATAATTTATTGGCATCAATTTTTAAATGGAACTGAAATACACACTGTAGAAAAGAAATATTCCTGATTCACATTTGAAAGTAACATGCAAAACAAAACTCCATTTTCAAAAGAACATACTGTTATGCTATATTAAAAGGTGAATGCTGCTGATAGGTGAAAGAGCTATTAGATCCGAATGACACATACAGTTTTGGTAATGGTCAGTGCAGGTAAAAAAATGTATTTGAATTCCAGCATAAGAAAATGCACTACATGGCATCACAGACCTTGCCATATCTTTATTACCTGGATTGACCATGAATGTTTCTAGCTATGGTAACAACACATCTAAGAAGGTACAGAATGATTCCTTTCCACATTGTGGTGCTGACAAATCTAATTTTATGTCCACTGAGGTAAAGCAGACACAAACACAAAACTTCACAGGCAGGTTTACAAGTGGTAATATGACTGACAAGACAAATGGCTGTTGGGTTTGGTGCAGGAGTTTATGTGGTTTATTTAGTGTGTAGGAACTTATGTGCTGTTACAGCTAGCAAAATATAAGTGTGTCCCTCCATGATGGCAAGGTGAGGATGGCATGGTCAGTGTAGTGAAAGATAGAGTTTTTGCATGCTGCTGGTATTTTTGATAAACGGGAATGCGTGGACTTATTGGGGACTTACAGGAGTTATCTCATTCACTCAGTTATTTTGAGTTTTGGGGTTATACTCTTCAGACAAAATTGCTTTGCCATATGTGCATAAGCAGAACACATTTATGAAGCTGCAATAGAAGTAAGAAAATGTATGAACTGCAGAGAGGAGAGAGGGAGACAAAGAAGGGGAGTATAAAACAATTGTTTATACTACAACACAGACTGATGAGTGAACTTAGAGAGGTCTATGGCTTAAAATATTTATAACGGAAATTTAATTTTCTATAGCTCTTTGAGATACATAGATAGGGAGAATGGACATTCAGTGAGGTATAATGCCTGTTGCAAGAACACAGTGAAGGTAACTAACAAATATTCAGTCTGGCAAAATGTGTCTTCAGTTTGATCCACAAGATTTGATGGCATTGCATGCTTATGTTTTTCTTTCTTTCTTTCTTTCTTTCTTTCTTTCTTTCTTTCTTTCTTTCTTTCTTTCTTTCTTTCTTTCTTTCTTTCTCATTCAGTTATTCACTCACTCATACTCATAGACATTAATTTTGTTTACTGAGTAGAGGACCATCCTTAGTGGACACCTGAGGACATTGTCTTGTGACTTGCTCAGATTTATTTATTTATTGTTATTTATTTTGACATTTGTTAACTGGGAAAAGTCCAACTGGGGACATGCCCTTTTCTCAGCAGAAGCCCATGGAGAAAAGCTCCAAAATATGAGAAATTAATATGAAATACAGAGAAAATAAAATAACACAAGAAGTTAACAGAAACAGACTTAAATTTTTGCATCAGATAGCTAGGAAAAAACATAACATATGAAATAATTGTATAAAAAAGTAGGTTATGGTCAGATACACTTCACTTACATAAACAGACATCTAACCTCAGAAAATTAGGTGATAAAAGAGTAAACATGCACGAGGCAAATTAGACTGGATATATTATTTGAGGAAGAATGTAGAAAGGGGGGAAAAGATGAAGGGTATTAGAGAGAGCAGGAGTTGGAGGATGTAGTAGTATATGAGTGGGTATGAATTGTGGAAGGGGAGGGCAAGGTAATGAGGAAATAGAATTAGGGGTAGTAAGTAGGTAGATTGTAGAAGGGGGAAGAGGAAAAGGTTATTGGCAAAGGTAACCAGGGTTGAGATGTGAATTACTGAAATACTGGGCAGAGTTGGGGAAGGGGAAGAGGTGGATTGCTGAGATATTAGGCAGGAGAGAGACGTGGATTACTGAAGTACTAGGCAGGGTTGGGACAGGAGCAAGAGTGGATTACTGAGATACTAGGCAGGGTTAAGGCAGGAACAGAGCCAGGTGTTAAGCATCTTTTTCTTAGTAACTTTTTAAATTTGTTACTGTTTGGGATGGGTCTTATAGCTCAGGCCAGAGCCACTGTGTAGCTGTATAAGCTATGGCCCATAGATCTTTTAGGTTTGTAGATTTCCAAAAGAAGATGGTCAGAGCTCTGGAGAGACCAGTTGGGGGTATAAAAAGTGAGGATAGGATGAGATGGCTGGGCAGGATGTAAGTTTATTTAGTATGGAATGAGTAAAGTTGACAGAACAGAAGTTGATGTGGCAGCTCAAGCCAGTTTAAGGTTTTTACAGATAGACAGTGGTAAGAGATATAGGGTTGATTTGCAGAAAATCTGTCAATTTTATAGTAGCAGAGTTCTAGTCTGGTTTTCAGGGTGGATTGTAAGTTGGTTAGTATGGAAGAGGCATAAACTAGGGTGGGAAATATGTAAGCAGTAGCACGAGAGAATGTAGAGTCCTGGATTAGGAATTTTTTTGATCTGTAAAGCATGCCAGGTTTTTGGTAAGTTTCTGATACAGCTTTGAATGTGCAGGTCATATTTTAATTGAACATCAATGATAATACCAAGGAGTTTGGTATGTGGCACTACTTCTGTTTTGGTTTTATCAAAAGATGTGATAGTAAAGGTTGATTTGAGGTGGGATTGAGTTTTTGGGAGAAATAGTAGTAGCCGGGTTTCTTGGGGTTCATTTGAAGTTGGCTGTCATTAAGTCAGCTTTCAGTAGATTTAAATGATTTGGGGTGATTGATTGAAGGTGTAGCAGGTTGTCAGAAAAGCTGATGATAACAGAGTCATCAGCATACTGTATAAGAGATGACTGTGAGCAGGATGAGCATAGACTGTTTATAAAGATGTTGAAGAGAGAGTTCAAGAAAGGGACCTTGTGGTACTCCAGTGTTTACTGTGAAGAAATGGGAAAAGAAAGAAAGACACTTGACTGATTGCTGCTGATTGGAAAGATAGCTTGAAAACCAATTGAGAGTGGAGTTCAAGAAACCAAGGACAGACAGTTTAGAAAGAAGTGTGAGGTGAGATTCACAGAGTAGTCAAATGGAGTCTAATGGAATGAAATCTGGGACTACAGGATGACCTCATTAGCTGCTTATAATCCTAATTATAATCTCTACCATCTCTGGGATAGTGCCCTCACATCCACTGATAATTATATATACCAACTCTGGGATAATGCCCTCACACCCCTGATAATTATATATACCAGCTCTGGGATAGTGCCTTCACCCCCCCCGATAATTATAAATACCAGCTCTCTGATCATGCCCTCACTCCCCCTGATACTTATAAACATCTGCTCTGGGATAGTGCCTCACTCCCCCTGATAATTATAAATACCAGCTCTGGGATAGTGCCCTCACACCCCTGATAATTATATATACCAGCTCTGGGATAGTGCCCTCACACCTCTGATAATTATATATAACAGCTCTGGGACAGTGCCCTCACATCACTTGATAATTATATATACCAACTCTGGGATAGTGCCCTCACACCCCCGATACTTATATATCCCTGATAATTATATATAGCAGCTCTGGGATAGTGCCCTCACATCCCCTGATAATTATAAATACCAGCTCTGGGATCATGCCCTCACACCTGATAATTATATATACCAGCTCTGGGAGTGTACCCTCACACCCCATGATAATTATATGTACCAACTCTGGAATTATGCCCTCACACCCCCTGATAATTATATATACCAGCTCTGTGATCATGTAACAGTGGAGAAAGGGGCAAATTTCCATTCTCAATATCCTTGAGTTATCAACATTTTGGGTTTCAGTATTTTGTGTTTCTCAACCAAATGAATGTATTTCCCAGAATAGCTGCTCTGTCTTGCGTCAATTGCTTACCAGGATATTCTCTGACACCTCTTCAAAAAGATAGAAGAAAATCACTCTGCACTCACTGAAGGATATATCTTTCCAAATGAAAGCCTAGCATTGTATCTTTTGTAACAACAGTACATCAAGCACCAAAGCACACAGTATGCCTTTGTGTCCTTGGCTTGCATCTGTATGTTACATTTCCTAACCACATCCCAAAGGCATGCCATTAAGTGAGTCTATAATCCCCTCAGTTGTCCAATGGTGACCATATTACATGAGTTTGAAGGTGACCCTGTGTCCCACGATGGGACACTGCTCACTCTTTACCACAGTTATATTTTCTCTAGCAGCAAGCATTTTATTTCATTTGGTTTTAATAATCTTTTAAACTAGAGTTTTTCTTCAAACATTCATACTTCAAACTTGACCTGTCAACTGCAGTAATAGTTTTAATTATACACTAAAGATATATATAGACAATGTGTGGAAATAGAAGGAAGGAAAACATATTTTGTGTCATATATATTTTTAGGTTTGTTCATTACTTTCTTTGAAATATAAAAATATAACACATACTTGAAATATAAATATATAACACATACTTGATCTAAAGCCACAGCTTTTACTAAAATTACTACCCATAATCCATTACTTTAGCTACAGGGAAGATACAACATGAGGTAAACCTATTTCTGAACCATTCCACGTGCATATCAGAGCATTTTATTACTTTTCATTTATCTCTTGATTTCATATATATTGCTAAATGAGAGTTTATTGCTAACTGTTATAGACGTTTCTGATTTGTCTGGCCATATAAAGTATGCTATCTTTATACTGAAGTTTGGAATAAGAGACTGAGGAATTGATTGCAGTGTTCTGGATTTGTGGAAGTTGGAAAACTTGATCAATGCATATGATGTGCTTGACAAGCAAGATGCATGACATTCAGGAAGCTTTTGCTGCATATTTGTTTTATTAGACAGTGTTGTATCTAAGGGCTTTCACAGAATCTTGCAACAATAATGAAGTTCACATTCTGCTTTACAAAACATTAGCTTGGATCCAGAAGGAATCCCACAGTGAGTGTAAACTGCTGCAGGAAAAGGGTCAGTTTTTATGATTGATGCAGGAAAAACATCATTATCATTTAATTTGCATGCCACTGAGTCACACAGTGTTACTGCTCATGCTAATAAACACTTTGCAGTAGTAGTCACTGCTAGTAGCCCATGGCACAGACAACCCCCTTATTCAGTTTTCCTCAAATATGCACTTATGCAAACTCTCACCACACACACACACACACACACACACACACACACACACACACACACACACACACACACACACACACACACACACACACACACACACAGTCACCTGAAAACACTCATACCCCCACAAATGTGCATACATGCTATCTCTCACATATTAAGACAAACACCCCCACCACAACCTCTCCACTAAAATCCCCTACACTAACCTGCTGGACAGTTTCTTCCATTGAAAATAATGGGTGAATGCTGCCTTTTGGCCATGTTAATTATCACTTCTGGCCATCTTAATTTATACAGTTAAGTAATTTGTTAATTCCTTATCGCGTGCACTTCCAGGTGAAAAATCTTGGCTAATCATCATATGCCACTCCCCTCAGATTACCTTGTTAGCATTTCAATAGGCCACGGAGACAGCTTATAATGGTGATTATACAGGACACACAGAATTACTGCAGTAGGTCTATTTAATTGGACAAACAGCCATGTTTTGGCTTACAACTGGCAGAAGCCCTTTCTGAATCCCAGAGCTGGAAATTTCTTTCTTTTTTTATTGTAAATTATAGTATTATTATTGAAAAACATTGGATAACTTCATCAGCTGGTATGCTGTTACTAAGAGCAAACTCTAAATAGTGGTGATGCATGGGCTGAAATATTTTCATGACAGGAATGTGTGATTTCTCAGCAGCACTGAGAATCATATCTTATTCTAACTCTCTAAAGTGAAGGTTCCCTGCTCCATCTGACACAGAGGCTACACCCCTCGCAATAATACTACTACTGATTAGTGTGTGTTTATATATATATATATATATATATATATATATATATATATATATATATATAAACTCTCAAAAAGAAAAACAACTCACCGGTGAAACTGGATTAATGCCTGACACACCCAAGTAAATATAGATAAAATCCAACAGAGAGGTGTGTGGCAAAAGAACAGCACTGCAAAAACTGCTTGAATAAGAAGTCCTTTTATTAGAAAAAGTACTGAATAAAACACAAGAAAAACGTAAGTGCTTTCATAGTGTGTCCCACTGCTTCCTCAGACATCTATGTGTGTGTGTGTGGTGTGTGTGTGTGTGTGTGTATGCGTGTGTGTGTTGGGAGAATAATACAAATATATTAGTGTAAATTTATAATTGCTCTGCATGCTACACCAGATGCCGCTAAAGCTTCAGGCTACATCTAAAGTAGTTTAGTTCATTTCCTGTGTCACAAGAAGAGGTAAATCCTGGGATTCACTGAAATGCATTATTCATGCTAATTGCACATTGTGGGTTTGTCATACCTAGAAATTCTTTCAAAGTTTTCTACCTTTTTTCCCATTACCTTTCTAGGTTTAGTTTAGTCAACTGGCCAGATTTTCTTAGAATATCCAGATATCCGACTCGTATTTTTGGTCTGTTTCTCATAAAATTTGTGTTTTTTCTGGCAAATCATTGAGGATTGAGGTCACTGAATAATAACAGACATTTGAGTTTCAGACGTTATATCCTTCTAAAAACACATGCTAACACAAAATCTTTTATTCTAGTAACATTCTAAGTTTATAAGAGTTAATATTTAAAATTTTGTCCAAATTTTGGGCCTTTTCCCCCATTATTTTTGGCTTTGACCAGATTTCTTGTGCTCAGAGGTTTAGAGGTATGCTGGCTGGTCTGCTTCACTGTCCTCCTACCCCGACCATAATCACCCCATCCTATTTTGAATTTATAGACAGAAACCATGCCTCAACCAAATATCACCCAATATTTTTTTATGCATTACTCAGTGCATCATTTTGTATATAGGAACTAAGCTAATTAGTTTTGCATATTCCTAACAGATGATTTAAATCCAACATAACCAACAATTAATGATCACTACAAAATTTATAAATTTCTGTCTTAAACTACAATACTACAAAACTATTTTATCTCATCATATAATAGTAATAGATATATTTTAGTAATTAAATGCCATTAAATCTATATAATATCTTAACAAAATGAAAAAATACATCCATCCATTTTTGCTGTTATTTGTACTAAAGGCAGTAACAATGACAGAATACAATGTCTGCCTATAGATTAAACACTAAGCTCTGATCATCTCCACAGTCACACAACATGGAATCAGTCCAAATTAGTACGTGTCCCTGTTGACAATTTTGGTTAAAAAAAGCTAACGTTTAGTCTTACACCTCAACCTTCTGCACAAAGCAGCACTTCTGACAGCAGTAACTTAAAAGATAACATTCCTCATAATATTAATAATATCTCCAGTACACCAAACAACCATTCCTTACAACTCCTTGCAAAAGCCAACAAACTTTTATAAAATTCTGTATGACAACAACAACAATAAATGGCCTTACCAAGAAACTTGGTTTGATCAATATTGCCTTGAAATACTAATTATTTCTGAATGTTGGTTAAACAAGGAATACTTACTGTGAACAAGGACTTTGAATCACCTTTTATGATAACAGGTCAGACTTGTACATTGGTGATGGAGGCCTTTCGCTAGCGAGGAAGAGCACAGACCTACTCCTGATATGACTCAGCAGAAGCAATACTTCATCTGACTCAGCAGTTAATTCTTTACTTTAGAGCACAAACCTTCTTCGGATATGACTTAGCAGAAGTAGCACTTCATCTGACTCAGCAGTCAATTGGTTACTTTAGAGCACAAACCTCCTTCTGATATAATGACTCAGCAGAAGCAGTACTTCATCTGACTCAGCAGTTAATTTGTTACTTTTACAAAAGACACTTATAAATGCACAAAAATATGTGTCACACTTATTTGTAGTCACCCTCCCTTCTCAGTAACCATTCTAAATGACACAATGAAACATGCTACAATCCAGGACACTGCTGCAGCTTCACAAGAATTTCCATTAATAAAAACAGTATTCTAAATGCTAATCACACAGTTAAGAATTTGCAGCAATACACAGAATATTCCAAATGATCCTTAAGATTATAATTACAAGCATTCCTGACAAAATTAAATGTCTAACTATCCTTAGAATCTCACTCACTCTCCTATATCCTCTATGTAGTTATTCAAAGCAAGCAGATTAACCATGATACTATATCCCTAGATATCTTCTAGATTGTATGGCATGTATCTTATTAGCAGAGCCAAAAGGTACTTAGTGAAGTCCTCTTTACCATGAAAGAAGACTGATGTATGCCAGCCAGTGACGAACACAGAGGATTACTCATTTTATGCTTGTGCAGAGGATTATACAATCCTGGCTGCAGAGAGCTGAGCAGCACAATCTCTGTTACTTATACAGTTGTAATATTCTGTTCTTCTCTGAGTAACAGAAGTTGAAAAGACACAGCGCCACTCTTGCGTACAAAGCATAAAGTTACACAGAATAAGCAGTGCATAAAGGATGCAGATTCTACCGAAGGGATGGGGGTGGAGAGGGGGTGGCAGGATTAGCAGCACTACAACAAGCTTCCTAAACCTACAATTAGATTAATCACAAGCTACACAGAATCTAATAATTAAAACATGTTTCTGTACAACAGCTGTGAGTAGACAGCATAGTAAATGAATCAGCAGATATCTTCAGGTGCCATGGAATAATATATTAGGACCATCCACTGAACAGAGGTTCATCTGGTGTGTGTGTACACCTAGAAACTGAACAAAAATAGTGTGGCACAGCCTGTTTCAAAAGAAAAGGGACAGCAAGGAAAACCTTCCAGAATATTTGTTTGATATATATTTTGATTCCTTATATATTTATGGAACACTGAACCAATGGCTCTTTACATGCTCGATTTATGATGAGTAGCATGCACTATTTTTGCTGTACATTTGGAATTGTGTTTTTTTGCTAGCAGAATGCTTGCTTAATGTATATTTTGCTTCCTCATCTATTTATTAAATACTGAACCAAAGGCTCTTTCTTTATGGGGTGAAAATAATAAATAACTTTCATTATCATTGTGGTACATTTGCATTTTATGTATTGAATTTCTTGTAGTGCTGTCCTGGGGATTGTATGTATTCCTACCCACAACTCAAAATCCAGGGGTAGGGTATTTATTTGTAATATTTGTTCTTATGTAATCTGTCTTAATATTTTATCACCTCCACAGCTGATTATGATTATGGAAGCCGATCGCATAGTTATTAAGAAACATTTATGTTCTTTACCTTCTGGAATATCTAACTTCAGACATTTATAATCCCTTTATTAGCCATAGTTAGTGAAGTTAATTTGCCCTTTGTTGATATATCTACTCCTTTTACATCTGTTAAATTGAACAGTTATATCCATGTTATGTATTTAGTTATTTGTTGGTTTGCATACTTAGTCTTTGCCTGGGCAAAACATGCCAGACAGAAGTATTTGTGTTAAAAATGACTTACCTACACCATGTAGATGGATTGCTGGCACTACAGTAAACTTAAAGGGGGGTGTTGCACCCCTGAGTGTGTCATCATTCAGATGATAAAATGAGGCCTGATCTATCTGCATTGATGGTAGGTGCTGTGAGATGTTTTACCTTCACCCGAGCTATCAAAAAGAGTAAGGGAAAGTTCCCTGATGTCCTGACCAAATTTTCACTAGAAAGTCTGTCATTCTCTTCTGATAACTAAGATTTTTGAGCCACTACATTTTTAGTTATGAATCTCTGAGGTCTCTCAAGTTGTATGATTTGTTTTGATAATAATATGCCAAAAGGTACAATATAGTCAAAAATGGGTTAGATAAGATATGAATAAAGGGGAGCTATGACTTTTTTTGGATCTAGTGGAGACACTCTTGGAAATTACATGGGTCAGATAAAAGATGTTCTTTTTTTTTCAAAACAGGTTTATTGTTTTAACATATAAGAGAAATATCATAACAATTTTATACAAGTAATTAAAAATAGGTATTACTATAATATTCAACAAAACAACTAAAGTAAATAATACACCCAACAGCAACAAGTAGTACAGCACTCCAACGGAATGAGGGAATAACGTGTCGGAATAAAACACAGAAGTATCCAAACACCATATGCACGCTCTCCCTCAACGTACGCTAAAGACAAGACAAGAACCTTTTTTGTGACTTAACTGGAGTGTCTTTAGCGTACGTTGAGGGAGAGCGTGCATATGGTGTTTGAAAACAACTAAAGTATTTACAAAGACATCCACTACAATCAGATCAATTAATTAAACTAAAATACCGTGCTATTGAAATTAGAATTTTTTTTAACAAATTTTGTAAATTATCCCATACAATATAATATGATGTTTTTCTAGTTGTTCTCATTCTAATTGTGCTTATTTCCATATGGCACATTATATTCATAACATTTTTAAATTCATTGAATGAAGGAGGTGTATCTGAAATCCAATTTCTAGTTATTATTTTCCTGGCCACTGCTAGGATAGACCATAACAAGGGAAGCTTAATCTTTTTAACACATTGAGATACAGGTGTGTTGAATAATATAAGAGACTTAGAAATAATGAAATTATCTGTAAAAAGAGCCTGCAAAAATTCATTAATTGACTTCCAGTATTCTTTCAACTTCATACAGTCATAAAACATATGAGCCCAGTCAGCATTAATTTCTACATTACATCTCTTACATAGATTATCTTTATTATTTATTTTATTCATCATCAAAGGTGTATAAAAAGATCTATGTAAAAATTTCCATGTATAAAGTCTCCAGACAATGGAAGATGTAGTTCTATAAGCAGATTCCAATATATATTGTTTATCTTGTTGAGTTGGTGGGTCCCCATTAATAGAGATGAAATAATTCCAGTATGAATCTACACTGTAAAAAGTTTCTTGTCTGATAATTTTATGTATATATGAAAGTTTACCTTTATCAGAAACTTTATGCTGTAAATTTAATATCAAGTAATCAATCAGTTTTGGAATAGATTCTTTAACTGTTATAGACATTAGATCTATTCTATCAATGAGATGTTGTCTAAAGATCTGAACCTCTAACCAGCAAGTTTCTCTTAGATCAAATTCTTGTTTTAAGAAATCTAGATTTTTAACTTTATTATCAGATATCAGCTGATACCAGTACTTTAGATCATTATCTATAGCTAAATGAGCTCCTTCAGAAGTAGATGACATAAGCATACCCTGAGTATACATTATAGGGAATACAATAAAATTCCATTCCCTATACTTAGGGTGCATGAATATAAAGTTACGATAACTAATAATAATATTTAATGGGTAACAAACCATATGTTTAGGTGTAATAGGTGAAGTACAAAATTCCTTTAGCAACCACAACATGGAGTTATTTACAATCATATTTTTATGTGTTAAGGAGATTTTCATGAAGTGCATATTAATTAGCTCCCAATAATCTTTCCATTTTGCGATATATGACTGATCTATTAATAAAGTAATAACTTTTATAATAGAAGAGATAATATATAAATTAAAGTCTGGAAAAGAAATACCCCTTGAGACCAGCTATTAGTATGTTTCTTTAATGCAATCCTAGGTCTATTAGGTGCCCATAAGAAATTTAACATTAGTGTATTCAGTTTCTTGATAATTATTTTTGTAGGTGAAAGTATTATTGATTGTATTAAGTATAAAATCTTGGGGAATATTATCATTTTAATAATTGTAAGTCTCTCCTCCATAGTAAAAAACATATTATTCCAGGTATTAAAAAGATTTTGTATATTAAGAAAACAGGTATTATAGTTATTATATATAATAGATTTAATATCTTTAGATAGTATTATACCTAAATAAGTTATCTGACCTGAATTGGGTACATATTTAGTAAAATCACTAATGAGAATATTGTTTCGTGTATATATAGGTAGTATTTTAGTTTTTGCTTCATTGAATATTAAACCAGAAATACTTTTAAAATTCATCATTTTATCAAATAAAGACTGCATAGAAGAATTAGATCCTGCTGATGTAATTATAACATCATCTGCAAAAAGTTGAATTTTTGATGTTGTATTTTCGTCTATTTCAAAACCCTCTATGTCAGTACTGTTTCTAATCAAATTAGCCCAAGGCTCCATTACTAAAGTGAATAATAGTGGAGAAAGTGGACATCCTTGCTTTGTACCTTTAAGAATGGGTATTTTTGTGAAACATATGTTCCTACCTTAATATAAGCCAGCGTTCCTTTGTATAAATGCTCAATTAAATTTACAAATGCATCAGAGAAGTTTGTGCATTTCAGTAAGGTAAACAGATAGTCCCAACTTACTGAATCAAATGTTGAACCTATATCAAGACTAATAAGTGTTAAATCTTTCTTTTCCTATTTGCAAAATCAATTCATGTTAAAGTTCTTCTTATATTATCAAAAGTATTTCTATTTACAATGAAGCCCATCTGATCTATATCTATAATGCCGGGATGATTGTCTTCAATCTATCAGCAAAATACTCACAAACATTTTATAATCAACATTAAGTAATGAGATGGGTTGATATGAAGAACATCTAGTTGGATCTTTATTAGGTTTTAAAATTGGTGAAATAAATGTATATTGCCAAGATGGGGGGTTATTAACTCAGTTTGGGCCAAAATAAAAACCTTATGTATTCATGAATATGTAGTTTCAGAAAGGATTTTATATATCTCTGGTATAATACCATCATTACCCGGTGCTTTGTTTGATTTAAGCGTATTTATTTGTGTAATAACTTCTGTATATGAAATACTCTTGTCCAATAGTTTAATCTGTTGTTTATTAAGCTTTTTATTCATGTTTGTGGTTATAAACTCCTTTATTTTATCTTTAGGTTCCATGTTAATGTTGTTATGGTTAATCTTGTGAAAGTGATTTCTAAATTCATCCAGTATTTCTGGTATACTAGAAACATTCTTCTTTTTCCTTAGAGAAAAGATTTCTTTGATATGGTTTTGTTTATTCAATCTTTTTGTTTTATTTTTAAGTCTATGTAAGTATTTGGGGCTTATTGAATAAGACAAAAATTTGTATTTCTCTAAAGTTATTTTAACTTTATGAGTTAAAATTTCTTTGTATTTCTCATTTAGTTTGTTTATTTCTTCAATAACTTTCTTGTCCATAATATTTTCTTTATTAGTATGTTTATAAGAGTCTAATTTACTTTGAATATCTAACAATTCCTTATCCCAAGATTTCCTTTTATTATTATACCATCTGATACTTTGTCCATATAGATATGATTTTAAGGCATCCCAAACATAGACAATGGAGACTTCAGGAGTATTATTTATGTCTAGAAAATGTTGTACTTCTGAAAGTATATATTCTTTATAGTCTTTTAGCTGAGTTAAGTATGCTGGTATCCTTTTGATCTGAACATTATGAGTATTTTTTATCATGAATTCAAAAACAATTGAGTAATTATCAGATATAGGACATGAAATTATTTTGGAATTAATTAAATCTGTTACCATCTGGTTAGAAATAAAGACCCTATCTATTTTTGAATAAGTTTTGTATCTGTTAGAAAAAAAGGTGTATGGTAATGATTTTGAATCTATCTGATTATTAATATCATTCAAATGATAAGAATTAGCAAAATCATTTAAATGTTTTGCATTAGATGTAATTCTTCTTTTCCTTATAGTGGTAGTATCACTTTCATGTAGTATACAATTAAAATCACCAGCTAAAATAATATCCCCTATAGAGAATGATATGATCTTATCAATATGATGTTTCACTGTATTAATACCAATTCCAGGTATCCAATATACATTAATTAAAGTGTAAGTCTTCCCATTAATTTGTATTGTAACCATACAAAACATTCCTTTGTCATCCTGAAAAGACTTAATGGTTTTAGGAATGGGCATACTTTTATTCCATAAAATAGCCACTCCTCTTTTTTCTGAGTGTGCTCTGAACTAACCAATACTGTATACTTATTAGTGGCTAGTTTATCAATATCTTTTTCAAGAGATGGGTTTCTTGCAGGAAGACTAGATTGGCCTTGTGTAAATTAATGTATCTTATTAGGCTTGCCCTTTTACACGGATTATTCAATCCATTAATGTTTAAAGAAATTCCTTTTAAAGATGTCATTTGGCATTTTTAAAACTCAAGAATCTTATGATCGAAATAACAAATAACAAGATAAATAATGTTACATCTCCTCTTTTAGGTGTACCTTTAAATATAGCTGTATTTATTAAATCCCTTATGGGATTTTGTATAGGATTCAGTTTTGTTTGTAGTGACAATGAGTATACAAAATATATTGTGGATGTCAAAACTATATGCATATAACAATGAACAAGTGAAAATAATGTAAGGATTAAACCTTGCATCCAGCCTGGAGTAGAAAACTCCAACTTTGAGTAGTATTTACTACTCAAGTTAACCCCCTACCCTAAGCAGCAGTACCTCAGCTACCACCTTATCAATTTAATACTAGTTATATTTAACTGAGGTTAACAGTTTTCAATTCAATTATCTATCAAGACAAAACTACACATTTGGTAAAACAGCATCATATAAACTAAAATAAACTTTTTTTTTTTTTTTTTTTTAAAACTGTTCATACTACTATATAGATCTATGTAATATATAACACTTGTATTCAAATAGCATTCAAATAATCTTGATGTTAGAAATCAAAAAAAAAAGAGATCAGAATTTAGCTGAGCATGTTAAGACAAGGATTTTGGATGCTCCTTTACAGTCTGATGTGTTGTTTGGTTCACCTGTGAAGCAGTTTTAAAGAAAATGGAGGACAAAGCTAAGTCTATGCAAACTGTTAAAGATTTTTGCAGGTGCAGCCACAGTTTAGTAGAAATTGGCCTACTAAGGGATGGACATATCCTGCTTATGATTCCCAGTCTAGGGGTAGGTCTAGGTAGGGGCAGAGCTCAAGGTTCTTTAGGCCTAGAACAGGAGTTCACCTGCTCAGACTTCTGGTGAGGGCAGGGGTCAGTCCTTTAAACAGACCCAATGACTGGCTGCCAGATTCGCCTGGCAGCTCCTTTGGGAGGAAGACTGTCTCTTTCAAAGAAAATTGGGATTTAATTACTCAAGACAGATGGGTGTTGGATATCATTCACCACGGTTACAGGTTTTATTTCATTGCCCCTTTCAAAGGCATGCCAGACGCCTCCTCCACAAAGACAGAGGCTCACAAGCAAATTTCTCTGTTACTCCAAATAGGGGCCATTCAGCCAGTCCTGTATCCCAAGGGGCCTAGGATTTTATTCTCCCGTTCCGTACCAAAGAAGGGGAACACGTGGAGACCAATTTTGGATTTATCTATCCTCAACACTTATCTGGACATTCCAAGTTCAAGATGTTGGCTTTTACCTCTGCTGGGCAAAGATCACTGGATGGTAACTTTAGATCTCAAGGAAGCTTACCTTCATGTGCCTATAAGACTAAGTTGCAGGAAGTATCTGTGAGCTGGAAATTCTCATTATCAGTTCTCTGCATTGCCCTTTGGCTTATCTACTGCAGAGTATTCACAAAGGTTCTGGCTCAGTGATAGCTTACTCAGGCTAAAGGAATTCAAATCTATCCTTGCTTGAATGACTTTGCCTGATTCTGGCTCCAGAAAGGAAGACCTTCTACAGCATCTGGAATATGTTATACTTGGGAATTAACACAAGATACTAGGAGTGTTCTGTGAGCGAAATAAGGTCCAGTCTGGTACCCTCTCCAAGACATGTGCTTTTCTGGGTGTGAGACTGAATACAGCAGCCCAGGTAAGCCTTTGTGAGGACAAACAAAAGAGTCATGCTTTGCTTGTCAACTATCTCATCAGTGCATTAGGCTGCAAGGACAGTCCTTCAGCATTAGGTTCATGGCATCTTGTATTCTGGTGCTTCCCAATGCCAAACTGCATATGAGGGAGATTTACAATGGTATCAAAAATGTATGGACACAGCACTGCCAGAGATTTGGACACTGTCATTCCAAATAATACCTTGCCTTCAAAAAAATTTTTGTGGTATTGACTCAGGAATGTCACCTAAACAAAGGGACTCTGTGACCGGCCAGGCGGAGTCAGATTTTATAGCGACAGATGCCTCCGGACATTGCTTAGGAGCTCATCTAAATGGAAAGTGGATACAAGACAAGTGGCCTGCCAGACTACAGCATCTACATATCAACATGAAGGAGATGTTAGCAGTCCAGTTTGCAAATGGCTTTCAAGGAGTTACTTCTTCCAGGGCAGGTGTTGATTCTAACAGACAACACAACTGTCATGTGGTACATCAACAAACAAGGGGAACACATTCTTACCTCTATGCAGGCAAGCAATGATTTTATGGGAGACCGCTTGCAACTAACTCTTCAGGCAAGGTTTCTGCAGCACAGAACTCCTTTTAGCCCAAAGATGTTTGTTAAGGCCCGACAAAAACAATGGTTTATCAGTTGGAATGAAAGTTTTGGAAAAAATCTGTACCATCTGGTTAGAAATAAAGCCATCTATTTTTAATAAGTTTTGTACTGGAAAAAGGTGTATGGTTATTTTGAATCATCTGTTATTAATATCATTCAATGTAAGAATAGCAAAACATTAAATTTTTTGTGTTTCTCTTTCCTTATAGTGGTAGTATCACTTTCATGTAGTATACAATTAAAATCACCAGCTAAAATAATATCCCTATAGAGAATGATATGATCTTATCAATATGATGTTTCACTGTATTAATACCAATTCCAGGTATCCAATATACATTAATTAAAGTGTAAGTCTTCCCATTAATTTGTATTGTAACCATACAAAACATTCCTCTGTCTTCCTGATAAGACTTAATGGGTTTAGGAATGGGCATACTGTCATTCCATACACTAGCCTCTCCTCGTTTTCTCTGAGTGTGCTCTGAACTAACCAATACTGTATATTATTGTGGCTAGTTTATCAATATCTTTTTCAAGAGATGGGTTTCTTGCAGGAAGACTAAAATTGGCCTTGTGTAAATTAATGTATCTTATTAGGCTTGCCCTTTTACGGATTATTCAATCCATTAATGTTTAAAGAAATTCCTTTTAAAGATGTCATTTGGCATTTTTAAAACTCAAGAATCTTATGATCAGAATAACAAATAACAAGATAAATAATGTTACATCTCCTCTTTAGGTGTACCTTTAAATATAGCTGTATTTATTAAATCTCTTATGGGATTTTGTATAGGATTCAATTTTGTTTGTAGTGACAATGAGTATACAAAATATATTGTGGATGTCAAAACTATATACATATAACAATGAACAAGTGAAAATAATGTAAGGATTAAACCTTGCATCCAGCCTGGAGTTAAAACTCCAACTTTGAGTAGTATTTACCCACTCAAGTTAACCCCTACCCTAAGCAGCAGTACCTCAGCTACCACCTTATCAATTTAATACTAGTTATATTTAACTGAGGTTAACAGTTTTCAATTCAATTATCTATCAAGACAAAACTACACATTTGGTAAAACAGCATCATATAAACTAAAATAAACTTTTTTTTTAAAACTGTTCATACTACTATATAGATCTATGTAATATATAACACTTGTATTCAAATAGCATTCAAATAATCTTGATGTTAGAAATCAAGAGGAGAGAAAATTAGGTTCTAATATTCATTTAAATCAAAAACTTTGGCTAATATGATTCAGACATTACATATATTAAGATGCATCTATTTTCTGTCATGTGAATACTATTAATAGCTTCCAAAAAAAATTTGAATTGTTTGTATATGAGCATTTACTTAAACTCATTATTGTCAATAGAGTAAAATATTGTATTCATAAAAATTATTATAAATCATATTGCATAGTTATGCAAATTCTCAGAAACACTTGCATTATTAAAAAAAAAAGCCATCACACACATACACACAGACACACACACACATACACATAAACACACACACACACACACACACACACATATACACACATACACACACACACACACACACACACACATATATATATATATATATATATATATATATATATATATATATATATATATATATGATCTCACTGAGTTATGTCCTTGTTGAGCACTATCCTACTTGCTGTCCCTAGAATAAATCTGTCTGCTTTATAGAAAATAATGCACACTAAACACATTTTAGTAACCAGATTTTACAATCATGCTAACCTATTGATTTAAAATATATCACATGACATTTCTTCCAGAATAGAATTATAAAATTGTTTATGCTTGTCAATCAGATGAATTAAATGAATTATAATAAAGTATATGTTTAACAGAAGTTTTAACACTTATGCTCTGTTAAGTAGTTTTCAAAACATTTAAATAAATGTTTCTTTTCTATGCCTTCTAAAATAAGACATTTACTTACTACAAGAAACTACATCATTTAAACTCATTATAACTGACATTTTATGAATAGAGTATTTTACCTGAATCTCTGGTGTGTCAACATGATAACTAGGTCAGATTATACTAACTGCTTTCAGTTCTGTGAGAATTCTGTGAGTTGAAGCTTTTGAAGTAGTTCATGGACACTGTGCATGAGACAGCCCACATCCCAGATTGTCTCCTTAACATTTTGAAACTTATTAAAACTTGTGACAAACATTCATTTGTCAATAGAGTAAAATATTGTATTCATAGAAATTATTATAAATCATATTGGATAGTTATGCAGATTCTCAGAAACACTGCATTATTATAAAGAAAGCATCACACTCACACACACACATACACATACATACACATCACAATTCACACACACACACACACACACACACACACATATATATATATATATCTGATCACTGAGTTGTGTCTTTGTTGAGCACTATCCTACTTCTGCTAGAATAAATCTGTTTGCTTTATACACAAGAATGCCAGCAAACACATTTTAGTAACCAGATTTTACAATCATGCTAACCTACTGCTTTAAAATATATCACATGACATTTCTTCCAGAATAGAGTTATAAGATTATTTATGCTTGTCAATCAGATGAATTAAATGAGTTATAGTAAAGTATATGTTTGGAACACAAATTTTTAACACAGATTATTATGCTGCTGTTAAGTAGATTTTCAAAAAAAAATAAATAAATGTTTCATTTTCTATGCCTTCTAAAATAAGACATTTACTTACTACAAGAAACTACATCATTTAGACTCATTATAACTGGCATATTTTATGAATAGAGTATTTTTCCTGAATCTGTGGTGTGTCAGTGTGATAACTATGTCAAAGGTTATACTAACTGCTTTCAGTTTCTCTGTGAGAATTCTGTGAGTTGAAGCTTTTGAAGTAGTTCATGGACACTGTGCATGAGACAGCCCACATCTCAGATTGTCTCTCTTAACATTTTGCGGAAAGTTATTACAAAATAGTGACAAACATTCGTTTAGTAGTGTAAATCTATCTAAACATGACAAATCCTTCACAATGTATTCACAGACCATTACAGCCTCTTACTTCTTTTTAGAAAGAGAAACAAATTGAATCACAGCTTGCCATTAAATCTTCAGATATTTTGACTGATTATGAAACAAAACAATATAACTCACAAATATTATGAATAGAGAATTTTCCAGAATGTGAGGTGTGACACTGTGAAAACTAAGTGAAAGGTTAAACTAACTGCTTTCAGTTTCTCTGTGAGAATTCTGTGAGCTGAAGCTTCTGAAGTAACTCATGAACACTGTGCATGAGACAGCCCACATCTCAGATGTCTCTCTTAACATTTTGGTGGAAACTTATTAAAACTAGTGACAAACATTCATTTAGCAGTGTAAATGCATCTAAACATGACAAAACCTTCACAATGTATTACAGATCATTACAGCCTCTATGTAAGTGAAATTAAGCCCAAAATTACCAACAAGCAATAAAACTCAACATTCTTCTCCCAACTCAATTTTCATACAAATCCTATTATTCACTGTGCCCACACAATCAAAAGCATTTCTATATATTAATAAAGAAAAGAAAAAAGTAGAAAATAAAAGGTGAGGCAGAAATAAAAATGTAAGAGAAAGCTGTAAGAAGTATATACAATGGAAACTTACTGTTTATATTAATAGAGTTAAAAATAAAACATATTATTTACTCTTATTTAGTTCTGATTATTATTAGTTAAAGCATAACAGATTATTTACAAACAGGCATAAGCAGTATAATCAAGAAAGTATAATTAGAAATAGCATTTGAAGAACTTATAAAAACTTTTACAAGGAATAAATATGTTATTATTCTATTAATGATATTTTCATTACTGTTCTCTCCTGCCCTCCCCACCCTTTACCCCCTACATTATCTAAATAGAATGTAATTGTTTAAACAAAGAAAATAATAAAAGGAGAAGGAAAAAAAAGGTAAAGATAAAAAAAGTATCAAATTACTAACCTTACTTCTTTTCAGAAAGAGAAACAAATTGAATCACAGCTTGCCATTAAATCTTCAGGTATTTTGACTGGTTATGAAACAAAACATTTCTTTGCACATAGAGAATAACTTTGATTAAATCTTTTCCAAAATATTTGTGGCTTTCTGGAAATGCAGGAACTATATTAAAAAAGATTAATAATGAACTAAAATGATGAGAGAGAAAAAAAACATATAACAAATCATTTGTTTTTTAGTCTCTTCTTCTTCTCTGAAGTCTTCCATGAAGCTTCAGTTGCCAATCTCTTTAATGAAGAACTAGCCCATTCCATTTCTTCTATTTTATCCAAAATCCTTTTTTCTTTGACAAACAGTAAAGCAGAGTCTAAATCATCGAAGACCTTAGGACCATCAGGAAGGAAGATTTTAAGCTTGGCAGGAAACAGAAGGTATGTTTTAAACTGTGCTTTTTAAGCTCCTTATTAGTGGCAGAAAAACTTTTCTTTTAGCTATTACCATGGAAGAATATTTATTGTCAAACGCACAGTTGTCTCATTAATCTTAACAGGAGCTTTAGCCCAAGCAGATTTAAGAACTATCTCTTTATCAAAGATGATAGAAATCTAACTATAACTGATCTAGGATATTTTTGTTAGCGTTAGTATTAGCTATAGATCTATGTGCTCTTTTGATACCAAAAGAGAATGCTTCTGGTAAGTCTAAAGTTTTAGGGAGCCAAGTTGTTAAAAAAAGTAATATTGTTACCTTCAATATTTTCTGGCAGTCCAAAAATCCTAATGTTATTGCGCCTAGATCTATTTTCCAGGTCATCCAGCTTTGTTTGTAAATGTGTATTTTGTTTCAGCAGAAACTCAATGTTGATTTCCTCTTCTTGGATTCTATTTTCCATGTCATTCACAGCTTCTTCTATGCCTGTCATCTGGTTCTTCTGTTGTTGCAGGTCTGTATGTAACAGGTCTATTTGTTTTGTAGTTTTTTTCTATGAAGGTGTCTATTTTAGTATCCATTTTATCCATTTTATCAGTAAGTTGCTGGATTATAATTATCAGAGACTGAAGTTCTTTTTTTTGAAATTTGCTGGAGTTCCCTTTTGGAAGAATTTTTTTTGTCCTTTAAAAATTTGGAACTCAAAAATTCAGAGAAGTTTGTGCATTTCAGTAAGGTAAACAGATAGTCCCAACTTACTGAATCAAATGTTGAACCTATATCAAGACTAATAAGTGTTAAATCTTTCTTTTTCCTATTTGCAAAATCAATTCATGTTAAAGTTCTTCTTATATTATCAAAAGTATTTCTATTTACAATGAAGCCCATCTGATCTATATCTATAATGCCGGGGATGATTGTCTTCAATCTATCAGCAAAAATACTCATAAACATTTTATAATCAACATTAAGTAATGAGATGGGTTGATATGAAGAACATCTAGTTGGATCTTTATTAGGTTTTAAAATTGGTGAAATAAATGTATATTGCCAAGATGGGGGGTTATTAACTCAGTTTGGGCCAAAATAAAAACCTTATGTATTCATGAATATGTAGTTTCAGAAAGGATTTTATATATCTCTGGTATAATACCATCATTACCCGGTGCTTTGTTTGATTTAAGCGTATTTATTTGTGTAATAACTTCTGTATATGAAATACTCTTGTCCAATAGTTTAATCTGTTGTTTATTAAGCTTTTATTCATGTTTGTGGTTATAAACTCCTTTATTTTATCTTTAGGTTCCATGTTAATGTTGTTATGGTTAATCTTGTGAAAGTGATTTCTAAATTCATCCAGTATTTCTGGTATACTAGAAACATTCTTCTTTTCCTTAGAGAAAAGATTTCTTTGATATGGTTTTGTTTATTCAATCTTTTGTTTTATTTTTAAGTCTATGTAAGTATTTGGGGCTTATTGAATAAGACAAAAATTTGTATTCTCTAAAGTTATTTTAACTTTATGAGTTAAAATTTCTTTGTATTTCTCATTTAGTTTGTTTATTTCTTCAATAACTTTCTTGTCCATAATATTTTCTTTATTAGTATGTTTATAAGAGTCTAATTTACTTTGAATATCTAACAATTCCTTATCCCAAGATTTCCTTTTATTATTATACCATCTGATACTTTGTCCATATAGATATGATTTTAAGGCATCCCAAACATAGACAATGGAGACTTCAGGAGTATTATTTATGTCTAGAAAATGTTGTACTTCTGAAAGTATATATTCTTTATAGTCTTTTAGCTGAGTTAAGTATGCTGGTATCCTTTTGATCTGAACATTATGATTATGAGTATTTTTATCATGAATTCAAAAACAATTGAGTTATTATCAGATATAGGACATGAAATTATTTTGGAATTAATTAAATCTGTTACCATCTGGTTAGAAATAAAGACCCTATCTATTTTTGAATAAGTTTTGTATCTGTTAGAAAAAAAGGTGTATGGTAATGATTTTGAATCTATCTGATTATTAATATCATTCAAATGATAAGAATTAGCAAAATCATTTAAATGTTTTGCATTAGATGTAATTCTTCTTTTCCTTATAGTGGTAGTATCACTTTCATGTAGTATACAATTAAAATCACCAGCTAAAATAATATCCCTATAGAGAATGATATGATCTTATCAATATGATGTTTCACTGTATTAATACCAATTCCAGGTATCCAATATACATTAATTAAAGTGTAAGTCTTCCCATTAATTTGTATTGTAACCATACAAAACATTCCTTTGTCATCCTGAAAAGACTTAATGGTTTTAGGAATGGGCATACTTTTATTCCATAAAATAGCCACTCCTCTTTTTTCTGAGTGTGCTCTGAACTAACCAATACTGTATACTTATTAGTGGCTAGTTTATCAATATCTTTTTTCAAGAGATGGGTTTCTTGCAGGAAGACTAGATTGGCCTTGTGTAAATTAATGTATCTTATTAGGCTTGCCCTTTTACACGGATTATTCAATCCATTAATGTTTAAAGAAATTCCTTTTAAAGATGTCATTTGGCATTTTAAAACTCAAGAATCTTATGATCGAAATAACAAATAACAAGATAAATAATGTTACATCTCCTCTTTTAGGTGTACCTTTAAATATAGCTGTATTTATTAAATCCCTTATGGGATTTTGTATAGGATTCAGTTTTGTTTGTAGTGACAATGAGTATACAAAATATATTGTGGATGTCAAAACTATATGCATATAACAATGAACAAGTGAAAATAATGTAAGGATTAAACCTTGCATCCAGCCTGGAGTTGAAAACTCCAACTTTGAGTAGTATTTACTACTCAAGTTAACCCCCTACCCTAAGCAGCAGTACCTCAGCTACCACCTTATCAATTTAATACTAGTTATATTTAACTGAGGTTAACAGTTTTCAATTCAATTATCTATCAAGACAAAACTACACATTTGGTAAAACAGCATCATATAAACTAAAATAAACTTTTTTTTTTTTTTTTTTAAAAACTGTTCATACTACTATATAGATCTATGTAATATATAACACTTGTATTCAAATAGCATTCAAATAATCTTGATGTTAGAAATCAAGAGGAGAGAAAATTAGGTTCTAATATTCATTTAAATCAAAAACTTTGGCTAATATGATTCAGACATTACATATATTAAGATGCATCTATTTTCTGTCATGTGAATACTATTAATAGCTTCCAAAAAAAATTTTGAATTGTTTGTATATGAGCATTTACTTAAACTCATTATTGTCAATAGAGTAAAATTTTGTATTCATAAAAATTATTATAAATCATATTGCATAGTTATGCAAATTCTCAGAAACACTTGCATTATTAAAAAAAAAAGCCATCACACACATACACACAGACACACACACACATACATACACACACACACACACACACACACACACACATATACACACACACACACACACACATACACACACACACACACACACATATATATATATATATATATATATATATATATATATATATATATATGTATATATATATGATCTCACTGAGTTATGTCCTTGTTGAGCACTATCCTACTTGCTGTCCCTAGAATAAATCTGTCTGCTATATAGAAAATAATGCACAGCAAACACATTTTAGTAACCAGATTTTAAAATCATGCTAACCTATTGCTTTAAAATATATCACATGACATTTCTTCCAGAATAGAATTATAAAATTGTTTATGCTTGTCAATCAGATGAATTAAATGAATTATAATAAAGTATATGTTTGGAACAGAAGTTTTTAACACAGATTATTATGCTGCTGTTAAGTAGATTTTCAAAAACATTTAAATAAATGTTTCATTTTCTATGCCTTCTAAAATAAGACATTTACTTACTACAAGAAACTACATCATTTAAACTCATTATAACTGACATTTTATGAATAGAGTATTTTCCTGAATCTGTGGTGTGTCAGTATGATAACTAGGTCAGAGGTTATACTAACTGCTTTCAGTTTCTCTGTGAGAATTCTGTGAGTTGAAGCTTTTGAAGTAGTTCATGGACACTGTGCATGAGACAGCCCACATCCCAGATTGTCTCCCTTAACATTTTGTGGGAAACTTATTAAAACTTGTGGCAAACATTCATTTTGTCAATAGAGTAAAATATTGTATTCATAGAAATTATTATAAATCATATTGGATAGTTATGCAGATTCTCAGAAACACTTGCATTATTATATAAAAAAAAGCCATCACACTCACACACACACATACACATACATACACATACACACACACACACACACACACACACACACACACACACATATATATATATATATATCTGATCCCACTGAGTTGTGTCTTTGTTGAGCACTATCCTACTTGCTGTCCCTAGAATAAATCTGTTTGCTTTATACAAAAGAATGCACAGCAAACACATTTTAGTAACCAGATTTTACAATCATGCTAACCTACTGCTTTAAAATATATCACATGACATTTCTTCCAGAATAGAGTTATAAGATTATTTATGCTTGTCAATCAGATGAATTAAATGAGTTATAGTAAAGTATATGTTTGGAACACAAATTTTTAACACAGATTATTATGCTGCTGTTAAGTAGATTTTCAAAAACATTTAAATAAATGTTTCATTTTCTATGCCTTCTAAAATAAGACATTTACTTACTACAAGAAACTACATCATTTAGACTCATTATAACTGGCATATTTTATGAATAGAGTATTTTTCCAGAATCTGTGGTGTGTCAGTGTGATAACTATGTCAAAGGTTATACTAACTGCTTTCAGTTTCTCTGTGAGAATTCTGTGAGTTGAAGCTTTTGAAGTAGTTCATGGACACTGTGCATGAGACAGCCCACATCTCAGATTGTCTCTCTTAACATTTTGGCGGAAACTTATTAAAACTAGTGACAAACATTCATTTAGTAGTGTAAATACATGTAAACATGACAAAACCTTCACAATGTATTCCACAGACCATTACAGCCTCTTACTTCTTTTCAGAAAGAGAAACAAATTGAATCACAGCTTGCCATTAAATCTTCAGATATTTTGACTGATTATGAAACAAAACATTATAACTGACATATTTTATGAATAGAGTATTTTCCTGAATCTGTGGTGTGTCAGTGTGAGAACTATGTCAAAGGTTATACTAACTGCTTTCAGTTTCTCTGTGAGAATTCTGTGAGCTGAAGCTTCTGAAGTAACTCATGAACACTGTGCATGAGACAGCCCACATCTCAGACTGTCTCTCTTAACATTTTGGTGGGAAACTTATTAAAAACTAGTGACAAACATTCATTTAGCAGTGTAAATGCATCTAAACATGACAAAACCTTCACAATGTATTCCACAGATCATTACAGCCTCTATGTAAGTGAAATTAAGCCCAAAATTACCAACAAGCAATAAAACTCAACATTCTTCTCCCAACTCAATTTTCATACAAATCCTATTATTCACTGTGCCCACACAATCAAAAGCATTTCTATATATTAATAAAGAAAAGAAAAGAGAGTAGAAAATAAAAGGGAGTGAGGCAGAAATAAAAAGTGTAAGAGAAAGCTGTAAGAAGTATATACAATGGAATGTTACTTACTGTTTATATTAATAGAGTTAAAAATAAAACATATTATTTACTCTTATTTAGTTCTGATTATTATTAGTTAAAGCATAACAGATTATTTACAAACAGGCATAAGCAGTATAATCAAGAAAGTATAATTAGAAATAGCATTTGAAGAACTTATAAAACTTTTACAAGGAATAAATATGTTATTATTCTATTAATGATATTTTCATTACTGTTCTCTCCTGCCCTCCCCACCCTTTACCCACTACATAATCTAAATAGAATGTAATTGTTTAAACAAAGAAAATAATAAAAGGAGCAGGAAAAAAAGGTAAAGATAAAAAATGTATCAAATTACTAACCTTACTTCTTTTCAGAAAGAGAAACAAATTGAATCACAGCTTGCCATTAAATCTTCAGGTATTTTGACTGGTTATGAAACAAAACATTTCTTTGCACATAGAGAATAACTTTGATTAAATCTTTTCCAAAATATTTGTGGCTTTCTGGAAATGCAGGAACTATATTCAAAAGATTAATAATGAACTAAAATGATGAGAGAAAAAAAACATATAACAAATCACTTGTTTTTAGTCTCTTCTTCTTCTCTGAAGTCTTCCATGAAGCTTCAGTTGCCAATCTCTTTAATGAAGAACTAGCCCATTCCATTTCTTCTATTTTATCCAAAATCCTTTTTCTTTGACAAACAGTAAAGCAGAGTCTAAATCATCGAAAACCTTAGGACCATCAGGAAGGAAGATTTTAAGCTTGGCAGGAAACAGAAGGTATGTTTTAAACTGTGCTTTTTTAAGCTCCCTTATTAGTGGCAGAAAAACTTTTCTTTTAGCTATTACCATGGAAGAATAGTCATTGTCAAAACGCACAGTTGTCTCATTAATCTTAACAGGAGCTTTAGCCCAAGCAGATTTAAGAACTATCTCTTTATCAAAAGATGATAGAAATCTAACTATAACTGATCTAGGATATTTTTTGTTAGCGTTAGTATTAGCTATAGATCTATGTGCTCTTTCGATACCAAAAGAGAATGCTTCTGGTAAGTCTAAAGCTTTAGGGAGCCAAGTTGTTAAAAAAGAAGTAATATTGTTACCTTCAATATTTTCTGGCAGTCCAAAAATCCTAATGTTATTGCGCCTAGATCTATTTTCCAGGTCATCCAGCTTTGTTTGTAAATGTGTATTTTGTTTCAGCAGAAACTCAATGTTGATTTCCTCTTCTTAGATTCTATTTTCCATGTCATTCACAGCTTCTTCTATGCCTGTCATCTGGTTCTTCTGTTGTTGCAGGTCTGTATGTAACAGGTCTATTTGTTTTGTAGTTTTTTCTATGAAGGTGTCTATTTTAGTATCCATTTTATCCATTTTATCAGTAAGTTGCTGGATTATAATTATCAGAGACTGAAGTTCTTTCTTGATGCTGGAGTCTTGAGAATTTGTCTTACTGGAACTCATTTCAGACTGATAAACTGACAGGAAAATTTCCACAGTGATTTCTGACAGGAATATTGTTAAGATTTCCTTTCTTTTTTAGATATAGTCCAAGAACTATATAAAACAAACGTATTTAGAAAGAAAATTACTTCAAAAATTAATTTTTTAAGTAATTAATTCCTGTCAGTGTAATGAAATTGGTGGAGCTGAAGAAATCTGCTGCTATCCTGTGTTCATCCTTGGCCACGCCCCCAGATAAAAGATGTTCTGAACTACTGTAGAGGTATGATGACCAAATGATAAGGAATTATCAACAACAGTACCCAGATCCCTTACAACAATGCCTGATTGGAGGGCTCCATCTCCTATATAGTGAATAAAACTTTTGTTTATCAAAATGAACAATGCTACAGTTTTTACATTTAATTTGAGATCATTGTCCTAACACCAGTTGTTTACATGGTCTAAGCTCTGTTGGAGCAACTGTGAGTCAGTTGAAGCTAGAATAATATCTCACAATTTACAGTCATCTCCAAACTTAGTTAACCATAGGCTAAAAATGCTGGGATGAAGGTATGAGAAATAGATTCCAAATAGGAGAGGGCCCAAAACTGAGTTCTGTGGTACACCGCTGGTAATTGTTTTGCTTTCAGAAGTGGCATCTGTTACTGTAACCACATAGGATCATAGGAGGTTATTAGGCTAATGGCCCAGGGGCCCTTACAAGCCTAGCCAAGTTTTAACCCATTTCCCTTTTGTATCAATGCTATAAGCAGACCTAACTCAACTTTTTCTACCCCTGTCCAGAAAGGAAGCAGGTGAGATGCCCAGGGTGAATTTACGGTTTCCCATCCAGTCACCCCAACTACACTTGGAAAGGGTCAGTGATGGGCTCTGCTTCCTGGATTGGCAGCTTATTCCAAAGTAGGGGTAACCTTTGGGAGATAAATCTCTCTCTCCCAAAAGTCCTGTTAATGTCGCATTTCATGTTAAGATCATTAGATCGAGTGCAACCAGTGCCATTAGACTTGTGAAGTGCAGCATTTCCATCAGGACAGGGTCTGAGATTGCCTTATAAGCAAGGCAGAGATCTCCCTTGAGCAGTTTGTATGACACAGAGTATAGTGACAGGGATTTTAGTCTATCAACTTAAAGCAGGTGTTGAACACATTGAATTTTCCTTGTAAGGTACCTCTGTGGTCTCTCCAGTTGCTGTAGGTGCCTGGTGAGGTACATACCAAAGGAAGCATTGTACTCTATTATTGGTCTGATGAGTACGGGGGAGGTTATGACCTCCTTTTTCCTGAAGGCAATTCCTTTACTTATAAGGTGGGCAATGTAGAAGGCTCTCTTTACTACTGAAGAAACACAGTGGTCAAAGGAGAGGTTGCTGTCAACCTGTGTACCCAGATCTCTCATCATGGTTTGAGTACTTAAGATGTTATTATTAATGTGGTAATCTGCAGGGACATCTCCCTTGCCAAAGGGGATGATGATACATTTTTTTTGCATTCAGTTTAATCCCATCATTTGGCACCAGTCATTTGTTTGTGTAAGACCCTCTTTTAGGGTGTCAACATCTCTTGGGGACTCTATGATCGCTCCCAATTTGCAGTCATCTGCAAACTTTGTTAGCCACAAGCCTTTTGTTTTGGCGTATACTACTGAGAAGCATATACCAAACAGTAGGGGCCCCAGCAATGAGCACTGTGTGACTCCACTGGTTACTGGTCTGTTGGTGGATGTAGAGTCCCCTATTTTAACTGCATGTGTTCTGTCAGTGAGCCAGTTTGTAATCCACCTAATGATATACTGGTTTACCTTCAGTATGGTAAGTTTGTCTATGATACCTGAGTGGGGAATGGTGTCAAAGGCCTTTGCCAGGTTGAAATAGGCAGTATGCACAGTTTTATCTTCATGCAGGGCTTTGGTAACTGTCTCAAAGAAGTCCACCAAGTTCACTAGACATGAGCTCCCTTTAACAAAGCCAAGCTGAGTCACATCAAGCATTTGGAAGTCACCTTTATCTTTGTTGATAAGGTCCGTGATGATCCTCTTCATGGCCTTACAGATGAGGCTGGTCAAACTCACAGGTCTATAGTTCCCAGTGTCAGTGAATGGACCTCCCTTATGTAAGGGGATGACAGTAGCAGTTTTCCATTCTGCAGGGACATACCCAGGGTTTAGGCTGTAGTTGAGGAGGGTATCCAGTGGTGCAGCTAACTCCTGTTTTAGACAATTTAGAATGCAGCCATGGATATTGTCCAGTCCCACAGAGGCTCTGTTTTTAGCTTTTGAAAGGGCACTAAGGACCTGTTCCTTAGATATTACAGGGGGAGGACATATGGTACATGAGGCAGGGACAATCTATCCACCAACAGGTTTGCAATATCCACATGTTCAGTATATGTTGTACCATTTACAACAAGTTCATTACAAATCTGGGATTTTCCTTTGAGGTTATGTGCATAGCCAAAGAATGCCTTATGGTTACCCTTAGCTATGGGGGTCAATTTGGATTCATAGTCGGCTTTAGATTTCTTTACTAGGTATCTTATTTGCTTATTTAAGCAGAGGAGGGAGTGCTTTGAATTTTCCTACCATTCCTTATTGTTTTTAGACAGCAATTTCTTTCTGTTATTATATAGCCTGCTTATGGCAGATGTACACCAAGCAGGTTTGTTCTTTCTTGAAGAACTTACTTTGATCTTATCTGGGATAGCTGAGTCAGTGCAATTGTGTAGGTGTTTATACAAGGCTTTGGTGTATATCCCGGTATAGGTGTCCTTGCTGTCATTGGGGGCAGGAGTTATGAATCTATTAATGCTGTCTCTTAGAATGTTGTAGTTAGTATTGGAGACATCTTTTTGCCTTCCTTCAGCTGAGGGTGGGTCAGACGCAATTGTTACTACTAATGAGACTGACTTATGATCAGATCTTATCATGGAGGACCGCACACTTGGAGTGGTGCAGAGATCACCCATGTTTTGTGATCACCAGGTCCAGAATGTCTGAATCCCTTTTGTGGGTTTCAACTAATTGGTCTAGGGCATTTGAGTTAGCAAAGTTCAAGAATCTTTGGGAAAATGCGTTGAAGCAGGTATAGTTTGCCCAATTTATAGATGGGTAGTTGAAGTCCCCCAATACCAGGGTATTTGGTTGTATATTGAGTGGCTGCAGTAGGTCCAGATAGGCATTGTGGGTGTCCTGGTTCATAGTAAGGCTCCTATAACTGACGATAACTTGGAGAGCAGTCTTGCCTATGGTAAGCTCTACTTGCAGTAGTTCAGGGGACTCATTCAATTTGACAAGTCTGGAGGTGTATTTATCTTTGATGAATATTGATACTCCTCCTCCTTTAGTTTTTCCACTTTCATTTGGTGATCTAAACATGTAGAAAGCATATGGCTGGGGTGCTTTCCATGGCCAGAAGCCAATTCTCTGTGACTACACGGATGTCGGCATCTTCTAGGGTGAGGGCTGCTTCCAGAGAATACCGTTTTAAATTTAGATTCCTAGCATTTAGCAGCATAACCCTGATGTTTTTTGATGAGATATTTACATTGAGAGTTTTGATCTTGTGACGTTGCCTAAAAAGGCACTATGGGGGAGGCAAGAGTCTTAGCCAGAATCCCAGGGGTGACAGGTGAAGGCCATCTCTGGCAAAGCATTGAGGTCTGTCAACCATATCATTCCAGGCTGACAGGAACTGGATCCCTTTGGAGTGACATCAGAAACTACGCTAATTGTTAAAGTCAATCACCTTTTGTTTGTATTGTGGGATCATACTTGATGAAGGTAGTATGCTACTTGAGGCTAGGGACATACCTACTTGGGACACACAGTCAGAGAGCTCGATCATGTCTCTCTTCATATAGTCTAGAGAGGTAAGTCTCAAATTGTTCACGTCAACATGGGCTATGACAAAGTCATAACAGTACTTGTTGCTGAGAGACATGAGTGCATGTGTGATGTTTTGGATCCTAGTACCAGACAGACAGCTAGCTATGACCTTTTTACTATCCACCCTGGTGAGTGGCACATCTGTGTGTCTCATGATAGAATTGCCTATGATTAGAACATTGAGTTTTGTCTTACGACTTAATGGCTTTTTTTTGAGGAGACACTTCTGCATTTGCCTTTATCTGTACTGTGGTCATCTATGAGTGCATTGTGTGAAGTGTGCTTGTGTTTGGCAGACCTCTGAGCTTTGGGTAGGTTTTTATAGAGGACCTCCACATATGTAGGGTTATGTGGTGTTTGCAATATTGGTGGAGGCAGTGAGGTATGTATGCTGACAACCTGCTCAGTGTTAGAACTACTGACTGGTAAGCAAGAGAGCCCAGATTTTAAAGTTTTTTTTTATATATAGATGCACCTCTCACCTGTTGAAGTTGAAAGTATCAGAAGGAGTGGGCTGTCAGTGTACATGAGGCAGTTGCTACATTGCCTCAGGATGCCTAAGTCAACCAGGTTGGCTGAAGAAATGATGGGAAATTATTCTCCCATAGTGCTAGGTAAAGTGGTTTGGTAACAGGGATTGATCAGAAATGACCAATTAGGGATGCTGTAAAGGACTAGACTGCTAGAGCTGGTGAGTGGGACAAGTGTGGGTACCTTGTAGGCTCAGCTGGTTAAGACACCAAAGAATGTATTACAACCACAAGAATTTCCATTTGAGAACAAACCCTAGGTAAGGGGAAATTTAATGAGCAGAAACTTTGCATCTGTACCCACCAAGAGTAAGCACAATTACACGTTAGCGAGCAATGGTGCACAATGGGAAAACAAGCTCTGACCCCCCCCACTTAGTTTCTGTCAGAGAACTATTTAGCTATCCATCACACAGTATAAGAATTTATATACAGATTTACAATTGTATCGATAATACTTGAATGGGAAATAATGTCAAAGGCCTTGGTCAGTCTAGGTATACTGTATGCACTGCATAACCACTTTCCACTGCTTTACGTACCTTTTCAAAGAAATTTATGAGATTAAAGAGACAGGACCTTCCTTTGATAAAATCAAATTAATGAGAGTTCAGGTTTAACAGATTTTCACCGTCCACATTGAAGTTTGAGATAATGTGACTCATAGCTTTACATATGAGGCTAATGAGACTAATGGGTCTATAGATATCAGAGTCCATGGCTGGACTACTGTTGTGTAATGGCATTACAGTAGCTGTTTCCAGACTTCATGAATGTGAATAGTGGAGTGGCATTAATTATAGAGTATAATTAGGGGTTCAGAAAGGCCATATTTGGCACTGATAATCAGGCAAACTGGTATGTTATCAGAGCTCGTGGATGAAGTATTCCTAGTTTTAGAAAGGGCTTAGATAACTTGTTCCATAGTAATTAAAGGTGGTGGCTGGGATTGTGGAACCTGTGGAATAGCTATAACTGTGGGTGGAGTAAACTTTGCACTAAAATTGTTAGCTATGATATCAGCTATTTCTTTTGGGTCAGAGAGTATAGTATTATTGTAGACTATCTGTAACCACTGTTACATGTTAGTTCTTAACTTCATGACATAGTTAAAGAAAGATTTGCAGTTATTTTTGGTTTTAGTGGCTATTTTAAGTTCATACTCTGCTTTGAATTTCATAATGATTCCCTTAATCTCTTTGTTAGTTTGCTTAGGTGTGATCTTATGGTAGGTAGAATGAGACCTCTTATAAACATTAAGCAGTTTCTTTTGCTTGTTATATAATATATGCATACAGGTATTCCACTACATGTGTTTTTTTAATCTTCTCATTAAATTTTTTGTGGATAGGGATTGCCTTATCTATACAACTAATTGAGTGGGAGTAAAAGTCAGAGGCCTAGGTATCGGATTTACCAATAGGATCCTTCAGAGGAAGATTATAGCAGAATTTATTTAAGTCATCATGTAATTGAAGAAGGTCTGCTTTTGAGAACTGCTAAAACACAGAGCTATTTACAGGGGAAGTACCACCAGTTTTAAAGGAAAAGTTCACTAAATTATGATCTAATTTAGCAAGACATGATGATACATATTGAGCTGTGCAAGAAGTGACCGTATTTCTGAGGACTAGATTAAGGATATTGGGACCCCTAGTAAGATGGTTAACTATTTGTGGAAGAGAGTTATCATTCATAATGTTAAGGAAGTGCTTGGCATGCTGGCCATTGGCCGTGTAGATCATCCACTTTATCGATGGATGTTTGAAGTCCCCCAATAGAAAGGTCTTGTGTTGGATGGGAATTTCAGCTAATGTGTTAAGAAAACTATTGTGCTGGGACTTCCAAAATGGCTGCCCACTGAGTAACAGTTTAACTTCAGCTTTCCTAGTGTGAAAACAGAAACCCAGAAAAGAGAGCCAGTGAATTTGATTTTGGGGGTAAATTTCAGTTACTGGATAGTAAATGCACTGCTTGGATGGCAGCAAAAAGAACTTTAAAGAACCTGAAACAAATCAACCACAAAAGGCGAGGAGAAAACACTGGCTGGGAAGAATCTTGCAGCTGTTCAGCAAAAAGCAGTTCAAGCTCCAGCTTTGGTGCAAGACATGACATCCAGTAATCCAGAGTAAAAATAAGTCGAGTGTGCTCAGAGCTGATCAAAATCAACAAAACACTGAAGGCGTATATAGGTTCATATGTTCATAGGTAGGTAGGTACTAGGTTATTGGCCCTAGGGCCTGTATAAGCCTAGCCAAATGGTACCCTGGCTTTTGCCACTAAAGAAAATTATTTTCCTGTGCCCCTGTCAAGCAGAGCCACAGACGTGATCCCTGGGGTGAATTTCCTTTCTCCCATCCAATCATCAAGATTTTTCTTGAAGAGTGCTAATGAGGAGCTTTGTTTGATATAGATAGGTAATTTGAGTATGAGAAGTCATCTCAAAAAAAAAAAAAAAAAGGCTGGAAAATGGAAGGAGCTTTAAACAAATATTCAGACGAGCTTATAAAAAAACAGAAGTCAAAATAAAGAAAAGGCTGTCTGAGTATGAGACTGCACAAGAAAAGATATTTAAAAAAATGGTAGAATTAGAGGACAAAACAAGTTGGGAAAACCAGAGATTTGCTGCTGTACCTGAGAAACTGCAATGAAAAGAATGTGTTAATTGTATGAAAGCACAAATGAGCAACTGGACTGGTGATCCACAGCAGGAGTTGTTAATTGAAAGGGTACATCATGTGTATGCTGCAAACTGGAAAAAACAGACTGTATTAATTTTAGGAAAGCACAAATGAGCAACTGGACTGGTGAGAGGAGCAGGAGTTGTTAACTGAAAGGGCACATCAAGTATATGCTCCAAACCTGGCCATTAGAAAGCAGCCAATACCTTTAATAGTAAAGATGCAATCCTACCAACAGAAAGAGTTGATTCTGTCAAAACTGTTGCAGAAGGACAAAATACTAAAAGTAGTATATAGTAGAATGTTTGTGGAAAATAATTACTCACTGTACACCAGGCAGAAAAGGAGTACATTTATTCCAGCAATCAGGGAATGTTGAGAAGCAGGTGTGAGATTCAAACTACTGTATCTAGCTATCTTCAGAATATTTTTTCCAAGAGGGTCAAAGTAATTTTCTGATGAGGAACATGCTAAGGAGTGAATACAAAGGTTTTTCCAACAAAAAGTGAGTCATCAAACAAAAACTTCTTATTCTTCCAAAAATAAAACTCATAGAGACAATGCCAATTGTAAAATATGACTGAACAAGAAAACACAGAATATTGGACTTATTTTGACTTTGTGGGGGGCACAGTGGTGCAGCAGTTAGTATTGTTGCCTCCCAGCAAGAGGTTCTCTGGTTTGATTCTCTGCTGGGGTGCCTAATATGCGGAGTTTGCATGTCCTCCCTGTTTTCTTTTGGGTTTCTTCCCACTTTCCCAAGACATTACAGGTGGATTGGACACTCTAAATTAGCCCTAGGTGTGTGTGTGTGTGTGTGTGTGTGTGTGTGTGTGTGTGTGTGTGTGTGTGTGTGTGACCGACCATAAAACTCTCCTGCTAGTCGTTCTGTGGACTGATGTTCCACTGTGGCAACCCCTAATGAAAAAAGCTGACAGAAGAAGATTGGACTTATATTACTTTGTTAAACATGTAGGAGACTCAACAGCATACGCACTACTTCATGTCATTAAAGTTTGGAAGAACCTTGAGAAGAAGAGAAGAGGAAGTGAGGAAGTAATTCTAAGTGAAACAGTTTTTGTTTTTAACAGTATTTGTATAAAACATGGCATATACTGCATGTAATTTAAGGAATGGGTAGTGGAAATTACTTCAGGAGTTATTAGGGAAGACAGAAATTTCTTCAGAAAATATAGCTAGGGTATGGGAAAGTGGATCTTGAAAATAGGGTAGAAATAAAATAAAAAGAGATATGATTAAGAAGTAACAAGAATTTTTAGAGGGGCTGACAAAGTTTAAATTATTGCATCACAAGGAGGACCTCACAGAACAAATAGAGATGCGACTGCAGTGTGCTAATGAGAAAATGAGGATCTACATCAATAATATGCATGAGTTTAGGAAAGATTGCTGTTAAGCAACTATTTTTTATCACAACTACAGAGCAAAACAGTTTTTAGCACGGTGGCTCAATCAGCAGAAAGTACAGAGCATTGCTGCCAAGCTTAGATAGCCTGTAATAAGAAAAATAACCAGAGATTCTGTAGAAGTATTTGTAATATTTCAGAAATTTTATGAAAATGTGAAAAATACAAATGGAAATGTTTATGGAAGAATTAAATATGCCAAGGTTAGTGGAAGATGAGGCTCAATTACTAACAGTTAGAACAGGAGGAGATGAGATAAAAATGGTGATGTATAACCAATCTATGGGGAAGTATCCAGGAATAGATGGTATTCATATGGAAGTTTGGAATCTGGGGGTGGGAGAAAGTGATAAAGATCTGGAGAGTATCTTAAAAGGAGGAGAAGTACCAATAGCCTGAAAGAAAGCTGTGGTGGCTGCAATACCTAAAAATGGTAAAGACCTATTAGATCCACCTTTATATAGGCCTATTTCAATTCTAAACCATGATTATAAAGTGTTTATGTCTATAATTGCTGAAAGAATGGCAAAGGTAATGCCTAACTTTATTAGTATGGATCAATGTGGTTTTGTGCAGGGAAGGCAAACAGTTGACAACATTAATAGAACAATAATGATCCAGAGGGAAGCAGAATGTAAGGAAATACCATGGTCATTGGTGGGTCTTGATGCAGGGAAAACATTCAAAAAATTAAGCTGGAATTTTATGAGTAGGACAATGGAAACATTTGCATTCCCTAACACAATAATAAGGTTAATTAAGAGGCTATATGAGGGATCAGAGGTGAAAATTATAATGGAGGTGTTCCTCTCTGATAACCTTCTGTCTGAACTGAGGAACCAGGCAGGGGTGTCCTCTTTCCCCTTTATTTGTGTTATATTTAGAACAATTGGAAAAGAAAATAAGAGACTCAGAAATTCAAGGGTATAACTGGTATCGTAATCAAGAAAAGTTGGCTTTATTTGCAGATGATGATATTTGTACCTTAATAAACCAGAAAAGGATATTTCAGTGTTGGGGAACATTCTGAGACAATTTCAAGTCTTTTCAGGATACAAAATGAATGAAGATAAAGCAAAGGTAATAGCTATAAACTATGTACCCACACACGACATGTTTCAGCAATACCCATGTTTATGGAGAAATGATAAAACAAAGTACTTGAGTATGGGTTAAAAAGAATTCTGTTATGGCAGTTAAGGATGTGTGGGTAGAGACTAAGCAAAGTATAATACAGAATCTGAGAAACTGAAAGCTCTTCTTTATGGATATGGATATTGAGATACAAGCAGTGAAAATGTTTTTAGTCCCTTTAGTTCTATACACAGGTCAGACATATTTTATCAACCAGAGAAGAAGTTGTGGATAGCAAATAAAGAGTTGAAGGATTTTATCTGAGAGTGGAAGATGGCAAGAGTCAAATCATATAAGCTGATCCTTCCAGTAGAACAAGATGGTTTGAGATTACCTGATTTGTAGGAGTATTTCAGAGCTACACAGCCAAGGCTCCCATACATAGTGCAAGCAGAAAGCTATAATTCAAAATGGAAGGGAATGATGATAAAACAAGGGGAAAGCTCAAGAAATAGAGAGTGACTAGGATTTTGGATGTAGATCCTTAAGGACAATGACAATAACTATACAGGACCAATATTATACTCAAAGCAGTAGACAGTGTTCTAAGAACTAAGCCAACACAGGAACGTAGAAAGGAGATTCTGCTGATAGGGATTACTGCAATTAAGGGTATAGAGAATAGACAGGAGGGAGCTGGAATTTATGGAGAAAACTGGCAAAGGAACCAAGAAGCTGGGAACAAGTAATTAGAGAGGTAAAAGATATAGAATGGGAAGAGGTCAAGAATACATTTGGACTGCAGGCTAGAGATTGCCTTCTCTCTCAAGAATAGATATCCGAGTATAGGCAAAGAGAAAGGAAGAGGGGGATCCTGAATGTAAAACCAGCACTGGTAGAGTTTTAAGTAGAATGTAGAACAGAAGTTGCTGTTAAAGGGATAATTAGTATGACATACAAAATACTGCATGATAAACTATAGGAATCAATCAGAGGAGTTTGGAAAGGATTGGGAGAAAACACTGGATAAGCAATTCACAAAAAAAAAAAAAAAAAAAAAAAAAAAAAACAATGAGATGATGTATATATGGCTCCCAAATTTGCAACAAAGTCTAAAATATTTTGGATCTTTGTTTGGAACTGTTTGCATAGGTATTTTTATACCCCAAGCAGAATCCAAATCTCTGAGGTGTGATGGGAAAGAAAGAGATAAATGGAAACATTTTTTTGGGAGTGTAATGAGCTGGCAGACTTAAACTTTCCCTGCAGACTATTTATTTACTTATTTATTTTACAGTTTGTTTACTGGGATAGTCCACTGGGCCAAGAAGAGCCCATTTTCAGTGGAGTCCTTGGGAGAAAAGCTCCATGAACAACAATACAATATGAAGACAATGCATTTACATTTATGTAATACTGTTGAAGAATGGGGTTCCTATTATGTGATCGAAAATACCTTTAGGCGAATACGAAGATGTCGAACCATATTGTGTGAAGTACATAAACCCCGAATGGTCAAAACCACAAATTTCGAAATGTCGATTTATTTTGGTTGGCCCGTCTGTGGTACAGGTCCATAAGGTAAGTGTGTGATAGATAGGACTTTAGTGTTAGGATTTGGGTTAAGGTAAGTGCTTAGATAGGTACTGTATGTAAGAGTTAGTGTAGTGTTAGGTGTAGGGTTTTTTTAACTGTAAGTTTTAATATGTATGTGTATTATTTTGTTTAGGTGTATGTCTGTAGGGGATGTGTGCGGTAGTTACGGACCTTAGGGTTAGGGAGGGGTTAAGGAGAGTGCATAGATAGTTGTGTTTGTGGGGTTTAGTGTATTGTTGGAGGTAGGGTTTTGGTGCTTTTATTTTGTTTAGGTGTATGTCTGTAGGGGATGTGTGCAGTAATTACAGACCTTAGGGTTAGGGAGGGGTTAAGGAGAGTGCATAGATAGTTGTATTTGTGAGGTTTAGTGTAGTATTGGAGGTTGGGTTTTGGTGCTTTAGTTTAGGTTAGAAGTAGGGTTTGGTTAGTGTATGTATGTGGTTTATTTATTTTGTTTGGATAGGTAGTATGTAGCAGGTGGTGAGGTTGGCCGACTATGACAGTTGGAAATGTTTTTTTCCCAGTTTAGTGCGTTCGGGAATTTTCACAGTTTGAGGTATAGTTGTCGATGTTTAGGTATTCACGCATAGGGTTTTTCGCTTTGCTAATATAGACCTGAAGAATGACGGTATTACACAACATGACAAAAAAGCCATAATTGCAGTGAAGATACAGTCATAAAGCAAAGGCAAAATTACTCATACGCACACACATAAATAAGTCAATTAAAATAAGAAAAATCCATTGGTGCATATTCCTGTTTGATTTGTTACAATGTTAAATAACACAGGGTTGGCGTTACAGTTTTACATGAAATCTTAGCAGAGTTAAAGTAAGATAGGGGATACAAGGTGTTAATTATTGAATCTAAGAAGGGTGGGACAATAAAAAGATAAAAAAGTAGAGCAAGAGTTGGAGTAAATGATAAAATTGAAGATGGTAGTAGTCAGAGAAGGTCAGTATGATGAAGAGAGAAGTAAAGGAGTGAGAGAAATGGGGAAAAAAGAGGTGAGTCATGTGGGATGAGAGCAGGAACATTCCCAGAGGGTTTTGAGATGGAAATGAAGCAGGGTCTTAAAGGTAGAGTGGTTGTCTGTAGTACAAATAAAAGGTGGAAGAGAGTTCCAGAGGCGAGCTAGGGAAAAGGATAGTAGGCATTTGCCTGGAGGACGAGCAGGCTTGTGCAGTTCAAGCAAATTTTGGTTGACTACTGTCAAAATACTTGGTGAACAAATTGGTGTAACTGAGGAAATTATTTCTTTCAGCTATGATACAAAATCAAAATGATCTAGACATAGTAAGGCCTTACTGAGTTTAATTATGCGGGTTGCCAAAGGAAAAAAAAACAATTACTAGAAAATGAAAATCAAAGTCTAAGCAGTAGTGAATATAGTAACAGAGATAAAAGAAGTTTAAGTGGGATCTATAGAAAAAGGAGCAAATTCATGCAAAATAATGTTTTGGAGGAGGAATGAGGTTTAAGGAAGACAGGAATTGAATGAGATATATAATGTTAAATGGACAGTGACTGCATAAAAGATTATATGTAATGTATAATCTTCACAACTGAAAATATGTCAATATAGTTTTGTATTTATATAAATGTATGATTGCCTGTGTCATAAGTGATAATTCAATATTGATATTTCTTGTTTAAAAAAAAGCTCAGAAGGGGACCTATAGGGTGCTCTATAGCTAGCTGTGAAGTGGTAATTAGTCCTGTTTAGGGAGATTTGGACTTCTAGGAGTTTACACATGGTTCCCCAAAGAATTTGTCATGAGGTGATGATATCCATGACACAATTGCAAGTGGAGGAATATCAGTATTTGTCAAGGATATTGATACTCCTCCACAACTGCAAGTGGGCCTAAAGACATGATAGGTATTATACCCAAGAATAGAGGGAATGCTTTCACTGCTCTGAAACCATATTTTTATAACTATACAAATCTATATGTGTTCAAGTTTCCTCAAGTTTGGGCTTTTTTGTTAAGAATCCTGGTATTCAGTAGAGCCACAGTAATGGGTTTCAAATTAAAATTTACTAGCCTGGAATGTCCATCAGATAGACTGTGCCTAAAAAGGCACTATGGGAACAACAAAGGCTTTAGCCAGAATGCAAAAGCCTTGGTAAGAGAGGTAAAGGCCATCCCTGGTAAAGCAGGAAAACTTGTTGTCAGCCATCTCATCCTAACTGAATGACACTAACTACATAGCCAATTATCGTGTCATTGAATCTCGACATCATTCTGGGTAATGGCAAATACCACTCATGATCAATGTCTTTCCTGCCTTAGACACAAGTATAGCAAGCGCAGTCATATTCTTCTGCATGTCCCTCTAGGTAGAATGTCTAAGGTCATTCATCCACACATTGACCACTATCAGGTCATAATCATATCTCTCAGAATAAAGGGATGTAAAAGCCTTTATTATATCATGGATCCTAGCTCCAGAAAGACAGCTGTCACTATTCATATCCAGCCTGTTGAGCATGGTGTCCGTATGCCTTACAGTAGAGTCACATATTAATAAAACATTACCATAATTTGATTTAGTCTCAGTGGGCCATAAGGGCTTGGAGTCTGCACCCTTGTGACCCTTAGAGGTATGCATTTTAGATATGGGTGTGACGTGTGAAGGTAGGTGTATTGCTGTGTGTACAAATGTCTGAGGTTTCTTAGTCTTTATCCTGGGAGGCTTACGCAGTGCTGTCTTAACAACCTCAGCATAAGTTGGTTTAGTGGAAGCGCATTGTACTGTATGTATATATGTGTTGTGCTTATTGGATGTGTTCTGAAGTGAGAAGGTAGGTCCATGTTAAATAAATACTTACACATGTCACTTACTGAATCAATGTGAGGTAGCAATAAATAGTTTTCAGTAAGCAAGAGGCAGTTACTACACTGACTCAAAATTTGTATTGCTATCAGGCTGGCTACAGAATGCGAAACAGATGTCTGAGATTCCATGCTGTCCAGCACAGATGAAGAGGTATAAGAGGTTATGAGGAGAATAACTGACTGGGCTAGAAAAAGGTGACTGTGGTGGTGGTGCTGCGGTAGCGTTGTCACCTCACATAAGACGTTGTCCTGTTCAATTCTCAGTTAGAGCGTCTTCTGTGTGGAGACATGGGTGAATGGGCGTACCTTCGTTGAAGGTTGTGCGTCAGGGCCGGCAACTTGGCACGTAAAAGTCTACTGCCAATTATTAGCGGACCGGAGTTCTGCTGTGGCGACCCCTAACCAGGAAAAGCCAAAAGACACAACAAGCTAAAGGATAAAAAGAATGAGCTATGACTACTGTAATCATTGCAATATGGAAAAAAGAAATGTAAAAGTGACAGATTGTGTAGGGTCAATAAGGAAATCAGTAATAGTGGCAAATTCAACTAAACAGTTTCACCAAGTAGGCTAATGTGGTTTCTACCTAGCCACTAAAAACAATGAACATTGGGTAGTCTAACTCAACAGATCCAGATGCAGTAACTAATAGCTACAGATAATCTAAATAAGTAACTAAAAGTGCAGTAATAGTATAGCAATCAGTCAAGCAATAAAAGTATATCACAATGCAACAAATGTACTCTGCACTAGATAGAGCATTAGCTTTAAATACCATAACACTTGTAGTTATTAGAAGAAGCATAAATGCAACAATACCAATGATTAAAAAGTGCAGCCAGATACACATACCTAGTATGAACAAAAGGCAATACTGCATTATTATCTTAAATAATGCCAGTAGTAACATTACCAAGGCAACAAGGCACAATTGTGCAGTATTTAAATTTAAAACCACTAGAGTCAACAAACTGAAAGTGAACAATAGTACAATACCTACAAAGAGAAAAAGTGCAATGCCATTTAAACCCAATAACATAACTGCAGAATAAAATTGCCAATTTCAGTAAATGTGTTCTTGAGAAATGCAATTAGTAAATTAATAACAGACAATGATTTCCCAGTACGAAATAAGGCAGTAAAAAATCAATCACAGTAGTACAACAAGGTTGTGAAAAACAAGGCACTGAAATTTATACCACATAGAACAAAGATTAGAGGTTTATTTACCTGTTGAAGACTAGGGTCTCTTGTTTGATACCTAATATGATGAAGACAGGCTTGTGCAGAGGCAAAGAGAACTGAGCAAGCCTCCTGATATTTAAAGGCTGTAAGTCTCTGTCCTACAGAAGCTGGCCAACCAAATTGCAGCCAATGCCCCTGCAGAAACTGGCCAATAAAAATCACACACTATAATCCCTCACTGGAACCAATGCTCAGTAGCTGCCATGTGGAAGCCTCTGCTCTCACCAAAGGCTAGAACATTGCAGACCCTGTCCTAGGAAGCTGATGAAGTCCTTGTAGTATGATGAATCAGCAAGAACAAATATGTAAAATGGCTTTCTAGTCTTCTCGTCCTTCTCTGTAGTTTTCTTGTCTTCAAAGTAGCCCAGCATTAATGAGCACTGAACTGACAAGCCACAGTGTATTCAAAGGTGGTAAGGATCTGCCCCTGGAGAATCCAGCCAATCAAAATGCAGCCCTGACACCCCCACACAAACTAACCAAATAAAATCAAGCACTCCAATCCTTCATGGAACCCAAGCTCAGGTAGCTGTCAAGTGGAAGCCTCTGCTGTCATCAAAGGTTGGAACACTGCAGACTTGGTCCCAGAATGCTGATAAAATCCTTGTTGTGCAATAAATTAGCAGGAACACAAATGGAAATCTTCTCTTCCTTCTTTCTAGTCTTCCTGTCTTTGCAGTATACCAGCACAAAAGAGCTATAGAATATTAGATCACTACATAGTACTAGTTTTTGAAGTTCTGTATATTAATAGTGAATAAATTACTAGAGCAGAAACACAGAAAATAATTATGATGGCTATCTGAAGTACTGTTCATAATTGCAAAATTTCTTTATGTATTTAGTATGAATACATATATGTGTGTGGGTGTGCGTGTGTGTGTACGTATGTGTATATATGTATGTGTGTGTGTATATTTATATATATATATATATATACATATATATATATATATATATATATATATATATATGTATGTATATACATAAACATATATATATATATATATCCTAGAGATTTTTTTTTTTTTTTACAGAAAAGCCTACTGGTACCAGGAGTTCACTTCAATGTTTTTCATTCCAGGACCCAGCACCATCCTTTCTTTCAAGAAATTTACCTGGAGAATGGCATGAAGTGAAGGTCACAAAGGGAATCTTGGCAGTCATACTAAGAACATATAATAAGATAGTTACGATAAGAAACCATCAATCATAAGATTTATCAACTCCATGAAATGCAGTTACAGAAAAAAAGTATAGGAGCAGAAGGTCTTTTAAATCTTTGTAAACCATAAAGTAGAGATTGCACTGTTGCCAGATAGACAGTTGGCAAAAAATGATGTGTCCATCAGAGGAATTAATGACTTCAAAAGCTACTATTTACTTTGTTCTGACATACTTATTTTGCAAGTATGCCAGACTGAATTATTTTAACAGCTGTTAGAACTGTTTTAGTGTGTACCCCTGATCTGTGGCCAGCTCTGGCTATTACACTCAAGTGTGAGAATAGAGCTTAACAGTGTTCAGAGGTTGTTAAGCACTTTTCTGATGTCAGAAAAGTGTTTAAGAAACTTGTATTTTTCGCAGTTTTATAGCATAATTGCAGAGCTCAGTGCACTACAATATGCTTAAAAGGAAGCAAAGAAACATACTTACACATGTTAATGCATAGTTGTTTCTTTTTGCTATAGCTTTAGCAAAAAAAATCTGTGTACTATATTTAAATGCATGTCAAAGGGCTTTAATGCCCCTTACAAAGTAACAACAATATTTTAAATATACATGTGGAGTTTGAAGTTAATTGTACATTGAAAATAGTATACAGTGAGTTGTATAACGTTAATAAAACATGAATGCAAGTCCCTTTCTGTTGATTAAATATTCCCAGTAAAATCAATACAAATTTTTTCTTCACTTTTATTTTAATATGTATTTGTTTACACATTGTAAAGTGATTAAATAATGAAATTATTTCAAGCCCTCAGTGGAGAATGATGACATCAACTGGAGACAGTTTGGCTTGTTGCTTCATACTCCTAATTACAGTAAATTAAAATTAATGATGTCCTAGATGGGTTTCTTATCCATCAGCCTCTCATTATATGCAGTGCAGTACTTCTGGGGCTTCGGGAGAATTTTGCATGTTTGATCAATGTTAGTCTGTTTTCAAACACTAAATCTGTGTTGTACTCTTGCTATACTTCCCAGTAAAATTCATTTGCTGAGAAAGACATAATTGAATTGAACTGAATTTAATTTAATTGAATTAGCTGTCAGGTTAATTTAATCATGACATTATATTGTCCCGGTACCCTTCAATAAACACATCACACCGAATGACATTTGACGACATTTATTAAACTTTCTTAAACATAACTTTGTTATCCAGTATTTATTAATTACAACTGAAACACAATATAGCTGTTTGAATTCCCACATCCAACATCCACATCTATGTAAAGTTAATTAGGACAGTGTGACCTTGCTCATCCTGACACAGTAAGCAGTGCCCATATCTCCTACTCACTTACTTATGAAGCAGCATCCCATTAGTCACATCATTTACCACTTATTGAATTAACATCTTACCAAATAAGCAGCATCCTTACCCCTGCTTGCTTATTATCAAGCCACCTTCAAATACTCACTTTCCTTTCCCAATTCATTGGAAAAAACATCCAAAACTAGAGGGGGAACAGAAGAGGGCACGCCTGTCCCTCTTCTCTACCCACCTGCCTAACAAGGCCGCCCCCCCTCTCTCCAATAAACTTTTAGCAACCTAGCCACCATTAAATCCTTAGGCCAAATATCATTCAGTATACCCCATCCTCACTAACCAAAGGGGATCCATGTCATCACCTCCTAAAGCCCTGTCACATATTGGCAAAATAGCCAGTTACCCAAACAACTGAAAACAAGCCACTGATCCCTATCCTATGCTAATGTAACAAACTATAAACTCAAAGCCCAGCATAACCACTACACATGAACTAAATAATCTGTACCTCACAACCAATAGAAGCCACGGAAGGATTCAAAAGACCTTACCAGCCAACTGGACAACCAAACCCTAAGCCCACTGCCATTAAAACTATGCACAGGCGACTGACTACCTTCATGCCACCTTGCATTCCCACTTTACCACCCAACTGAATGTAATAACCAAATTAAATCCCTTTAATGTCAGCAAAATAACAATCCTGACATCACACCGACTATCCATTTTAAACATAAAACATTTTAAGTGGCCATCATGGCATTTAAGCAACTAACCCATGACAGCAGCTTTATATGATAATCGTCCAAGAGCCATCCAGCCATCCCCCAACTATCCTATACAAGGACAGCACCTAAAGTCATCCTCACCTTTGCTGACCCCCAAAACCTTTCTGGAATGTCAACCTATAGCCAGAACAAATGCCACAGAAATTATAACCCCTGAACTCAAATCCATAGACCAATCATCAGAGAAAACCCCTTACAGTATTCAACGTCTGTCCTTCTACCCACTCAACCCAAACTGACCCATCAAACCACTGAAAACCAACCAAATTCACAATATCACAATACTGTGCTCCTAATTAAGGTGTTAACTGCTAGAAACATCTAACACCCACATAACCTTAAACACCCCCCAAGTCCATACCTACTAAAGTCCCTCCTGTAAAAAAAAAAAACCCCTGGCCATGACACAAGAAGTAGAACATGCCAACTGCTGTAAAACTCCAAAAGTATTCCTTGGTTAAACCCACAATCACCCACGTAAACAAAGCACCCTGCTCCCAAAATGTACCAAAAACACCCTCATGCCTACAGTGCTTCAAGAAAACGCTACCTACAAATTCCTTCAAGCATAAATGAAATGGTTCTTGTGGTACTCCAGCTAAACATGGTTTATATCATAAGATCAAAAGAGCAAAATATTAAACATCAGAGCATCAAACTTCTACCTCAAAACCTGATAACTTTGAAAGCTGAAAACATCGAAAACAGAAACCCTGGACTCTCATAGTTGGCCTTCATAAACACACACACCCTGACGTCACTGTGAAATGCTCCATATGCATAACATATGGTACAGACTACGGTTTAATAGCAGCATAACCAGTAAAATTGTACTATCATACAAAGAAATCATACACATATTAGGATGTGTTCTGATTAAACACCACAACAGTACTACTATGTGTTGCAATTAAACACTATAAAATTAAGCCTTCCACACCCACTCCCTCTGCGCTTACCTGTGACTGAATAGCAACATAGCTGCCACTGCTTATCCTACTGCTCTCGGAATACTACGGACAAGATATGACTGTAAATGTCTCAGAACAGGTCAGAACCCTAACCCAAAACCTAACCCTAACCCTAATGGACGACCGTTGCTATTCAGAGGTTCCATTTGCGATGTGGCCAACCATTGCTATTTAGTTGTTCTGTTTTCAATGTTCTCAGCTTTCGATGTTAGCAGTTCGATGTTCTGTGGTTTGATATTTTGCTCTTTCGATCTTATGATATACACACCCTTTATACCCTAACCTAGTATGACATTACCAATATCTACCACACCCTATGAACCATATCAGCTCCCTATCACAATATCAGATCATTGGCCCTCTACCAACACAGTAACCTGATTATATAACTGTAAATGCACCCCGAAAGCTCCACCCAAATCTGACATGCATAACTGTGCACTTACCATATTAAAATTACTGGAAACCTCTTTACCTGTGACCTCATTGTGCTCCATTGCAGCCACCAGAGCATCCACCCCATCAGAATCCCTTACCTTGCCACTCCACTCTCTGCATACTGCCCTTTGCGGCCTCATTACACACCAGTCTAGTGACAGAGACATCCATGCAACAGCTGCCATCACCCCTTCGGTCTCCTTCATTCTAGCCATCGAACAAGGTCCACTCAGCACCTCATGCCCTGACTGCTGCTCACTCAGGGTTCTCCCATCTGTGACCTCACTGAGCACCCCAATCTCTGGCATCTGCAAAAAAAAAACAAATTAATCACATTGCCTTTACAAGAATTGAAACAAAGATGAGCCTCAAACTCTATCCCTTGTTAAAATCTGCCTCTTCTGCTAGCTCCTGGCAGCAATGTCCACCTACTCTAAGAAACAATAAAATACATGCCAGTCATCCTTTCCCACTTTTACAGGGAACATGCCTAAACACATGTGGGAGCAACTACCCAATACAGGACAATTTCTCAATATCCCGCTTTACAACTTAGAAAGCTGAGAGATAACTGGTTTACATCAAATGTTGCCACTATTGCTGTTACAGAGTCCTGGCATTCTTTAACTATTGCTCTTACAAACTTTGAAAGTAAAAGAACAACAAGTTTTCCCTCGGCATAAATTTCTGAAGGGTAAGAATAAGAAGTCTGCAACTCAAATGTTTGTCATTTTCTGACCTAAATCACGTGTTAACCTTAAGTTATCCACTCTGTCTACAAAGATCCTGTACTGTTTAAAGAAAACAACCTGCTATGAGAACAGAACCCATAGCCTTCTGATCTTCTACCACCAAAGTAAAGTGTGCCACCAGTTGAGCTACTGAAACTACAGTGCTGCACTGTTTGCTTATGCATGTTGATTTACATAAGGACATTCTGGTACCACTTTCCCCGGTTGCCCTTCTTTGTCTAGTAGGAATACAAAGTGGTCCCATAACCACAGATGTTTTATTTCAATAACATGCTTGTATTAATTTTATTATCGTAAATAGTACCTGAGAATGCATGCAAATATGTGCTAATCCCATATACGTCTAGTATGGCAGTACACTTCTGTATTCATTCACCGCAGTTGCAATGAAATTTGTTTTATCCTTGTAACCTAGCCACCCCCCACCCTGGGAAACCAACATTTAATGTACACATGACCCCCCCCAGTAAATAGTTTGTACTGGAAACCTGAACTAACATATGTACATTCCACTAAACTCTTAACCGTTGAGAGGTAAGGCCCCACTCCTTCATCCTAACCTCCCCCCATAATGGTTAATCCACACCGCACCTGCACAGTGAACGACCATGACTCATGCGCCTGAAAGCCCGTGAAAAGGCTGCAGAGCCTTACCTCCACACTGTGGAGAACCAAGCAAAAGCCACTGGCATAGAGCAACCCCACCAAAGAAAAAGAAAACCACATCCCCATACTACATACCTCTCAACCTCTTAGAGCAGGCAATCTGGACAAAACTGTCAATAAAGAGGGGAAAAAGGACCAAAAATAGGGACACTTTAAATGTTACTCTTACAAACTTAGAAAATTGATAGAACACCATTTTCCTTATTAGCATGAATTTTCTGAAGGGTATGAAGCCTAAACTAAAATGTCTGTCATCTCAAGACTTCAACCTTCAATAATTTGCCAGTGATTTTCCAGAAACCAAAATTTTATTAAAACGGGCCCCAAATATGAGGGGGAAAATCTGTACATTCTACAAAATCTATACAGTTGAGAGGTACGACATACTAAAATGTCAAAAACAGTTCAAGTACCACAATGCATGCATGAAAAGCAAACATGCCTCACAGCCTACAACTCACTAAGGGAACCAGAAAGCAAAGCCACCCCCACCAATGAACTAGCTGAGGGGAAAGAAAGCCTTCCACAACCTTGCACAGTAATCAAAGAAAATTCTTTACATTTTTTTATTTTTTAATAACCACAGCCCTAAATCATACTGCAGGCATGTATCCAAATCACTACCTCCAACGAGTACCTGTAAGGGGAGACCGATGAGCAGCATTGCTAAATAAAAACTAGTGGAGTCTGTTCAAATTTCTTGTGCTAAGTTGAACGGTATGCTTAGTACCCCTCTTTCATCCACATCTAGAGCTTATGCCACTTTTTTGAGATCTGAATAGCAGTGTACATAACCAATAGGGAGACCAAAACACAAGTACTTTGCTATTTAACAGGTTGGTCCAGAGCAATCTACCAGTCAGAGACTCACATAGCTTACAATAAGAAACGTTGTAAGTGATCCGTAAGCCACAAGGAAAACAAAACAACAAAACACACCACACTATTGAAGCGACATGTAAACACCATGCAGAATCCACATGACCACACCATTATTCTGAGTTAAGACAGCCCAAATTTGTTTTTGTTTGTTTTTCACTAAAAGTATTTCTAACCTTCATTTATAACCCACAAACTGTGACCATTGGCATCTGCCCCTTTGCTATAATTAATTCTGTCTGTACATAAGGCAGTGCTTGCTTAGTGCAAACATAAGCAGAGCATGACATCTTTCTCACTCATAATTCCATGCTAGAAGAACAGCAACCAGCAGGGCAATGTCTTGTGATTTGATATCCAAAATATTACTATTGAATTTCTGTCAAAGGTGACAGAGCCAGGGGTTGCCCTTTTGAATGTACAAGCTTTTAAAAGTGGGGACGTCAGCCATGTTTATAGGTCAGGGCTATAAATTCACAGTAAAAGCATTATTTATATGAGTTTAACGTTTGTAAAGAATGATATATTAACTGTTTATATGAAGGTCATGTTTTTACGAAATTTCATAATCCTAGCATAAAATCTTTTTGCACATTTAGACATTTAGAACATAATTCATGAATTTAAATATGTGCATGAACTTAGACCTAAATAAATTTAGAAATATGCCTGAAAAAGAAAGTGCGCCAACCCCCCCCCCCTCCTCATAACTGTTAATGGCTCCGATGAAAGAGGACTAACATGCACATACAGCTGAACTTTGTGACCCCTTCCCAACACAGAAAGCAACTAATTTATTTATTTTTTTTTTTAATGATGCCTAAGCTCAGATCCTATTAGGAAGCAAAATAGGAAGTCACACAAAATTCCTGCAGTTAAAAGGAGGCAACCAAACATCCAAAATTTAAACTTCTACAAGGAAGAGCCATATTGTACCTAATTAACCTAGGTCACACACTGGCATGTTAAGTACAATGACAAATGAAAGGCTGGTATTAATCCTACATAAATTACTCCAGACTCAGCTTACATAGCTAACTACACCAGACCAAAGAAACTTGACTTTGCTGTCAAACATATAGGAAGTCATCTAACTACATTACCACAACTGTTATGAGAGGCAGAGCAAACTAGGATATTCAAACCAGACAAATAGAGACAAGTGGCCCAGTCCCCCAATTACCGCATGCAAGAAAAACCTGCTTACTATGATCCTCCCAGAGGAAGGCATCAGTCTCCATTCACCTCCAAGGCATGCTGTCCACTTTCCACCTGGGAGCAGCTATAATTTAAATCTATATGAACATAAACAAACAACGAGCAGTTCTACTGTACACCAACCCATCAAACATGGAAATCCCTACAAGACCTCAATCACCGCAAACATCCGAAGGGAAAGATGGACCACATTTACCAAATATTGCACTACCTAACAGGTGAACAGGAGCCATGCAAACCACCCCCAACTGACGGCCATACCCCACCACCAGCACAATACCCCATGTATTCCCAGGAATATGTAACAGAGGAGAGATAGAGAGAGAAAAAAAAAACTTTTTACCTATACAGACCACCTGCCTCCTAGAAGCAAACCTGCCGATACCCCAAGGCCTACCTCTTCTACAGGAACACCTAAAGGTAATATGGGACATAGTACTTGCTGTAGCAAGTTCATGCCAAAATGTGATTCCTTACCCAGTTACACTTGCATAAGCCCCTTAAGCCCCTCCCTACCCATACCTCATTTCCTCCTAATCATCCCTCCCTCCCCATTTAACCCTTTCCTCCCACCTTACCCTCTTTACTCCTACTAATAAATTTATCTAACCCCACTCTGAAGATGTCCCAGGGCAAATTGGTTTGTTGCCAGACCTCATTTGTCTGACTTTGTCACTTGAACAGATTGGGTCATGCTATTGCCTTTTTTCAAATAAGTAACAAAAAAACTATTTTTGCAGATGTCACTGTATGTGAAATAGATAATTTATGAATCAGTAACTAAAGCTATTATGCAGTATCAGGAATTTTATTAAACGGTCTACTGACCTGATTTTGATTTCCCCTGGTCTTTACTCATGTAATATGAGATTAAGCAAATCACTTTACAACTGCACCAAAGTCCAGTACCACCATGGAAACAGCACTTGTGTTCCTTAGCAAAGAAACAGAATGAACAAATGGCACTGGCAGATGAATGTTAAGGCATAGCCTTAATTTTCTTAGATCCCATTATTTATTTATTTTGATATCAGCTGATGGTCTCACAACCTATGAGTCACAGCATAATAACAAGGAAGCATTTAGGCTTTAAAAGGCAACAGAATTACACCATACATTATGGAGAGTAGAGTTTTGAAGAAAGGTTACTTATAACAAATCTTAACAAAATCAGAAAAAGTGAGCGCTGTTCCACATTCCAAGTTATAAATTTAAAAGAAAACAAATAAATGTAGGAAATTTTTTGATGAATGAAAAGCAAATACTTATCTAATGGTGCACATGCTATTGGTGTGTGAGGCACACAGTCTTCGAAAAGAGTATTTACCAGTCATGACCCCCACACTGATTGCTCCTAAGACAACTTTTGTTTGGTATTTACAACAGCTACAAATGACTAGAAACTTGGAGCTGTCATTAACTTTCCATCTGTCCTCCAAATTCTTCAGGATAAACTAACATGCACAAATAGCTGGTGGCTTTAGGGCCAGTGAGGTGCTGTCTTCAAGGGAAATCTTGATGAGTGGATGTGAAATAGAAAGTTCACCCTGGGGATCACTCCAGTAGTTCTACTTGATAGAGGCACTGGAAACTAACATCAGATGGCACAATGCCAGGGCACTTCTAGGACTAGGCTTATAAAGGCTTCAGGGCCATTAGCCTAGTACACACCTATAAACCTATAAATCATTCACTTTGTAGTAATCCATAACTTCAGTTCTGTCTCTTTAACTCTGATAACATCACAGCATGATAGAACAGTGAGTCCCCAAATTAAGAAGAAACCAGTGGAGTGGGAAGCATCTAATCAGTTGCCATATGAAGACACTTTGGAGCCTTCAGTAGGAAACCAGTACAAATGTTCATTTGGAGTTTCACAGCAAGGAAAGGAACAGGGACAGGAAAATGTGTCAACTCTGACACAATCAATGCTGTGGAGTGATAGGCCAGTGAGTTCCCATATAAATAGACTCTCTCTCCACATCTTTACTCCTGTTTAAGTGCAACCTGGATAACTGTATGAGAAACCGAAAATATACCCCTGGGATTCCACCCGTGTCCCTCCTGGACAGGGGCATTGGGTGCTGCTCTGTTTAAACTTGGGCTAAACTCTTGGCTTGGCTTATAATAGCCTCAAGGCATATAGCCTAGTAACCTCCTATGATCCTATGATAAAAGAGCAATGGATGACACAGGATGAAGCTGAAAAGAATATATCACAGGAAGATGTTCTGGAACTTTCTGTAGAATGTTTGCAGGAAACTGAGAACAATGTGCCCTTAGTTTAGAAGAACATGATCTAAGGGAAGAGTTGCTTGATTTTAATAGAAATAGCTAGGCATATTAAGATCAATGAAAAACATAGATTACAGAAAAATCACTAAGACTCAAAATGTTAGAAGTTTGATAAAACAACATAGTAATCAAGACTGTTCATAGAAATCCATGTGACATAACAGAAGTTGTTGTGTGTTTTGGCTTTTCCCAGTTAGGAGTCGCCACAGCGGAACTCCGGTCCGCTAATGATTAGCAGTAGATTTTTACGTGTAAGTTGCCGGCCCTGATGCACAACCTTCAACGAAGGTACGCCCATTCACCCATGTCTCCACACAGAAGATGGTCTAATTGAGAATCGAACAGGACGTCTTACTGTGAGGCGACAACGCTACCGCAGCACCACCACAACAGAAGTAAATAAGATATATAACTGTGAAGCTAAATTAATAATGATAAAGTCTTAACACAAAAACAAAGGGCAGTAAGGGAAAGGCAGGGGAGAAATCAAAAGTCATCATGGAAATATTGAATAGAGAAAACTATAAACCAATTAAGACAAGAACTGTTGCTGTTAAAAGAGTACAGAAGAGGGAACAACAGATGACCAAAAATAATCAGAAAGACAGACGTGATAAAAGCAACGTGCAGTATCAGAACAAACCCAGATCTATTGTACACTATTGCAAAAAACAAACTGAAGATATAAGCACAGGCAGAAAATCTTAAAAGATATGCAGATAAATATTAATGAAAAGTACAAAATAAGCAATTTATTGATGACCCAAAAACGTTTTATAGTAAATCTGGAAACAAGGCAAAAGGAATCGAAAATTCCCACAAAAAAGAAGAAATAGACATATTTTGGAGAAATATCTATGAAGATCCTGTGGAACATAACAAAAATGGTGAACAGATAGAAGAAGTAAAAGAAAGAATAAAAAGTTCAAATGTCCAGGATATGAAATGTGATGAAGTAACAACCAGAGGAATTGAAATAAAAGTAAGAAAAGCTTCTAACTGGAAAATCCCACTCCCAGATACAGTACCTAACTTCTAGCTAAAATTATTAACATCTTTACATGAAGATGTAGACAAGAGTAAGAACTATTTATATTGCACTTCGAACAGAAGCCAACCTGGTTAACAACAGGAAAAATTATATTCTACCATAAGATTGAACCTGCAAGCTATCCTAAAAACTATAGATCAATAACTTGCTTTCTGACAATTTATAATCTATACACTGGAACTAATGCCGATAGAGTGTATAGTCATTTAGAGGAAAACTCAGTCATGGCAATAGAACAAAAGGGTAGCAAACATACCTCCCAACCGTACTAAATTTCTTGGTTTTTACCAGTTTTGAGGTCCAAATAATGGGGTGGCACGATTCCCGAGTGGCACCCCTTAATTTCCGAATTTCCGCACTTTTTTTTAAATGTTTTTATTTTTCAGCTGACATCATCACGTGCAGAGATGTACACGATGACATCAGCTCCATGATCAGCCTGTCGGAATTGAGGGATTCACTGAACTTTGTTTATGTAATTCTGGGCCATAGCGTGTGTGCAGTTACCCAAAGCAACATTTGAATTTTGCAGTTACTGCTCAGCTCGGCTCCTCCAGATAAGACAAACTGTGTGCACCGTGCTTTCTTTTATTTTAACGAGGGCCAGGGCACATTTTAATGCACTTAAAAGCAACGGCCAGCCAGCCTCAGCAGAAATCAGCTTTCCCGGTAAGACAAACTGTGCTGCATTAAGTTAGCATTTTGCAGGAACTTGTTATTGAAAAGTGCTGTCTTTTTTACTTTAACGACATTTGCAGGAACATTATTCAGAATCAGAAATCAGCATTCCCGGTAAGACAAGCTGTGCTGCATTAAGTTAATTAATGAGAAGTGCTGTCTTTTACATTAACGCAAACTGTGCTGCATAAACGTGTTATTTACTTTAATGGCGCTTGACTTGCAGGAACATAATTCAGAAATCAGCGCTTCTGCTGCTGCATTATGTTAATTGAGAAGAGCCGTCTTTTACTTTAATGGTGTGTAAACTGCGCTACATAATCCTGCATTAAGTTAACAGACTGACCAACTTCAACTTATTATTTACTTAAACAACACTTGTTATTGAAATGTGCAGGCCAAGCTATACTGCATAATCCTGCATTAAGTTAACAGCCTGGCCAACTCCAACTTATTTACTTTAATGGCACTTGTTATTGAAATGTGCCATCTTTTTTACTTTAACAGCACTCGTTATTGAAATTTGAAATGTGCTTGCAGGAACATTATTCAGAACAGAACTGTGCACTGTGTGTGTTTATTATTTTATTTTAAGCAGACTAGCAGAGTGGTTATTGGCAGCAAAGTGGTTCGTTATTTAAGAAGATAATTCAAATGTACGTGGTTCGTTATTGGTGGCAGCAGCTATTTTATTTAAGCAATATACTGCTAAGCATTTTTGGTGTCATGGTGTGTGTTTATTATTTTATTTTAAACAGAGTGGTTATTATTCACAGCAGAGGGGTTTGTTATTGACAGCCAGCTCTACTCTGGTGTATTAAGCAATGTGCTAAGGTTCATTATTTTATTTGAGCAGAGTGGTTTGTGTATTAAGCAGATTACTAATTCAAATGTTACACTTGTCAGTGTGTGTGGTTCATATTTTATTTGATGGCAGCTCCTTTCATATTTTATTTGATGGCAGTTGTGTGTGTTTATTTGATGGCAGCTCCTTTCATATTTTATTTAATGGAGTGTGTATGTGTATGTGTGTGCGTGTGTGCATGTGTGTGTGTGTGTGTGTGTGTGTGTGTGTGTGTGTGTGTGTGTGTGTGTGTGTGTGTATATGTAAAATGCCCCAGTTAGGTGCAACTGATGGTTGGGGTTACTGAAACTCAAGCTCTGAGCCTTAAGTACAAGGAGCAAGAGCCTAACTTCTCTACCCATACCCCAACACTTTTGATTGTTTTACAGAATGTCTGAAATGTACTTTTTGTCTGTTCCTCTTAAAATGTTCTGGCAAATCAGTGAGAACTGAATTCACTAAATAATGATAGCCATTTAAGTTTCAGTCTTTCTATCTTTCAGGAAAGGCATGGTAATGCAAAACATTTTATCCCAGCAACTTTTCTAAGATTATACAAGCAATGCTTAAAAATGTGTCCCTAGTTTTGGGTCTTTGCCCCACCCTCCTACAATAAATTTTGGCTTTTCCAGATTTCTTGTGCTGCATAGTTCTTCAGGGGGAGAGAACGGACTTGGCATAACAGGTAGTTGAATTCTTGCTTTTGATGCAGAAGGCTGTGTGTTCTACTCCCACAGTACATAGATAGATTGCTGATACTGTACTGTGTTGTATTTTTAAAGGGGGTGGATGCTGCAGTCTTGAGAATGTCCTCTTTAGTATAGATACCTAGTAACTAAGAACCTGTTATCAGTTTGCCATCCATTCCCTATTGCAATATTCCTAGCTTATCATTTTTAGTGTAAAATAGACAATTTACTCCTCAGGCATTTTGTTTGTAGATGAAGCAACAAAATATAAAGTTGTTTGCTAGTAGCACTCTCTTCATTAGTTACAGATCTCTTTAATGTGGAATTATTTAGATGACTTTTACTTCTGCAGAAAGTGTGCATATTTACTGATACTGGTGGATTGTAGAAGTTTGAGTAGACTTTTGTGATGGAAATGTTCTGAATTGGGCAGTTTTGTTATTATTGGTTCATGCATTTTGTTCACTGCTTAGTGGAAAAATGTTTAAAACAATAAATTTAAAACATGCTCTAACAAGTGTGCTGCATTATACAAGGAACATAATTTAATACAGTCAGGAAGGTGTATGAAAGAACACATGTATGTTTCATGTGCAAGGCGCCTATGAGTTGAAAACAGCCCAAAGGTAATCTTTATCCGCCACTGGCCAGATGCATTTTCTTTGAACTAATCTTCTCAATCAACAGCCTAGTCTTTACTTATGAATGTTTTGGGGTTGTGCTTTTTGTCTCCATGCATTTTAAACTGTTCTAAACTTTGTTACTTTTTATGATTTTACTTTTGTGATTCAGAATTCCATCTTAGAAGCTAAAAGATATACAGTGAGCCTTAAATTCCTGTTTGCAAAATGTAGAAAAGCATGTAAAAGTGAAGTTTAAGTGACATGAAACTAATTTTCTAATTCCTGTCAGTCCAACAGTATGACAGGTGCGCACACAGAAATGCCTTTTAGGGCTACTGATGTCATTTATTTTTTTTATTTTTTTCAATAAAAAAAATTATTAATGTAATATATTTACAATAAATACACAGAAATGGGAACAGTCAACATTATATATCGTTATACAATGATACGATTACATTAAATTATGAAGGTAATCTTATACAATTAAGACATTAGGAGTCTCTGTATTTCAATAGTAAAATTTCAAGGTTATCCCAACCACTGTCTTAGTATGATTTGTAGATCTTATTCTGATCACTTCTTTTTCAGTTTTACATAGTATTTCTGTTAAATTTAAAAATTCTTTGAATGCAGCAACTGAGTTTGATTTCCAATTTTTTGTAAAAACGTTTCTAGCAATTGCCAAGACAGCCCAAAACATTTTTTGTTGTTTAGCTTTTACAGATACAGGAAGCGGAACATTCATTAGTATTACTGATCTAGTTAAAGAACAGTTATCAAACCAGAACACCTTAAAACATGCATATCTCTTCCCAATATACATTGAATTTTTCACAGTCCATAAACAAGTATGTCCAATCAGCTTTTAGATCTTTACTTCATTTCAAACAAACTGAGTACTTCATTTTACTAAACTCAGATATTTTATAGGGAGTAACAAACACGCTAGATATATATTTCCACATAAAAACTTTCCAGTACAAACTTGAAGAAATTTGACTAACTGATTTAAGTAAAGTTTTATTCTTATCATCTACTGAGTCACCAAATCCACTATCTAAAACGTTCCAGAATTTTGCATCAGAATTATTATCATTTATATTAACTTATATAACTTGGATGAGCTTCTTTTGAAGGTCAGTCTACCTTTGATTCATATAATGGGGAATAGTGTTTTGTTCCTCTTCACTCATATTATCTAAAAATTCATTTAATTTCTTACTGATGGATAATATTAACTGGTTAGCAGATTCATCCAACTTATAATCTTTCACTAAATATTCTGGCAACTTAGATTTTCCTTTTTCAAAGCAATCATACCATAATACTAATCCATTTCTTTTTATTAAATTCATTTTAACATTGTTCTGAGTTTCCTTAAATCTAGAGGTGTGCACCATGGAAAGCACAATAATTTCCATTTTGATATTAATGGAGTTTCAAAAACATGTGTCTTAAATGTCCTAAGAATTGATGGCATATAAGTCTAAAGATTGAAATGAGTTTCCTTCTAAGGTAAACTTTATTAACCAGATGAATAGATTGTTATATATTTCTAATTTATCATATTTAATAAACTTATAAGAATTTAGTAGAATCTGCTCCTGAATGGTTTTCCATTGACTAGTGTAAGTTGAGTCTATCCAGAGTATAATAGAGTTAAAATTGGCAGCAGTAGAAAAAGGTTCTACATTTGGGAAGTCAATACCACCATACTCCCATAATCTAATATGATTTCTGTAAGCAATTCTCAGCTTTTTAGGATTCCACAAGAATGAAGTTAACATTTTTTTCCATTTTCTTTAAAAGTTTTTTGTCAGGTATTGAATCTATTGAATGCAAACTATATATATATATATATATATATATATATATATGTGTGTGTGTGTGTGTGTGTGTGTGTATATATATATATATATATATATATATATATATATATATATATATATATATATATATATATATATATATATATATATATATATATATATATATATATATATATATCTATCTTGGATAATGTAATTATTTTAATAAGTACTAACCTATTCTCAAAAGAAAAACAAAAACAGTTCATTCCATTTTTAATAAGACTAACACTTCAGTTATGTTTTCTAAATTATTATTAATAATCATACTTACATCTTGACAGATTTTTATTACCAAATATTTTAGTTATTTTCCTTGCCAATTATATATATTTATCTTTAAACTTACTATCTAATAATTGATTTAACACTAAAATTTCAGTTTTATTAGTATTTAATTTCAGTAGCGATACTTCTTGAAACTTTTCAATTTCCTCATCTATTTCTTTTGTTGAATAATTTAAATTTCCTGTAGTTAGTAAAATATCTGCAAAAAGGTATATTTTTGATTGACAATCCCTGTTAATTGAGAATCCATCAATTGTTTCATTGCTTCTTATACTGTTAGCTAAGGGTTTGATAACTAATGCAAATAGCAGAGGGGACAAGAGACACCCTTGCTTTGTGCCTTTGTTTAAAGTGAATCCTTAAGAAATGTAAGATCCGATTTACCATATGTTTTAGAGTCTCTATACAGTTTTTTTTAATGTTCCAATAAACTGTTATGGAAATGCAAACACTTCTAAACTCCAATAAACTGTTATGGAAATGCAAACACTTCTAAACGCCAATAAACTGTCATGGAAATGCAAACACTTCTAAACTCCTTATCTTTGAACTCAGTATTGCTATGCTGCTGCCTAGCTTACCATGCCCTTAGACAGTCACCAGAACAAGAGATATAATCCATCATCATGAAATACATACAGTAAGATGGAGAGAGAGGTTCATCAACCAGCCCTTCCTCTTGCTGTAGAATAAACTGCCCCAGCATGTCAAGCAATGTGATTCCCTGTCATCCTTCAAATGTGGCTTGGATAGTTGCATGGGTGCTCTTAAGTTTATACCAAGACTCATAGGTATCACCCTCCTTGCAAAACCTAGTAGATTCTGAAGGTGTGAGTATTAGAAGGCATGCATGGCCTCTGATCTGACGTGGCTTGTATCTGTTATGCTTTTATGATACTATATGGAACAGCATGTTGAAGTTTAAGTTGCTTTTCAGAATCAGAAATACATTATTGATCTTGCAGAAAATTGCTCATGTTACAACTGCACAGATAAACATAGACACAATGTAGACCAAGCACATTTGTTGCATAATTAGATATGACAGATACTGTACTATTCGCTTAGGTCCACATATATAACAGCAACGCCTGACATAGGTACATTGTTGACTATAGCCAATGTAGTAGATGGGTTTGATGCCACATAAAGTAGTGACATAAAAGTGAGAGCCTTTCATGTTAATTTCCACTTACACTATTATAAGTTCATAGGGTCATAGATTAGTACTAAGCTAACTGCTCTTGCGAGCCATTTTAAGCCTAGCCAATTATTCCTTGTGAGACTCAAACCCTGCACCTTGTGTTTGTAAGACAAGCACCTTAACCATTAGGCCACTCTCCCAACCCTTAAATGTGTGACCACTGTACATTTCACTGCCAAGTCTTGAACCTAGAACCCTGGGCACTACAGTCAGAGCAACATACCACTAAGCTAAATCAGTTTATATAAAGTATTGCACATTACGATACTTTCACTAAGATATAGCATATTGCACAATGGATAATTGCATTGATGATTAATATTGCACTGAAAAAAGAGAGATAAAAAGGATGGGGAAAAAAAGAAACATGGGTAAGAGTTTAACATTGCACTATGTGGTCGCTTTCAGTAGTGAGGGTGGTGCTAAGACAGTAGGAGGCATTATAGAGTCTGATGGCTGTGGGCAGGAAGGATTTCCTGTGATGTTCAGTGGAGTAATTTATGCTCATCAGTCTTCCGCTAAAGGAACTTCTCTGTCAGCCAACAATCTGTTGAGTGGGTGGTCAATATTTTCCATGATGGACTTTAGTCAGACTAACATTCTTCTCACAGCCATGGTTTTAAGGATGTCCAGTTCTTCTTCAACTACTGAGCTAGCCTTCCTTACCAATTTATTGAGTCTGTTTGCCTCAGCCTTTTTTATGTTACTATCCCAGCATGTCACTGTGAAGAAGACAGTACTGACCACTACAGACTCGTAGAACAACCACAGCATAGTGTTGCTGATGACAAAGGATCTGAGTCTTTGTAGTAAGTGCAGCCTACTCTGACCCTTTTTATGTGCCACCTGTGAGTTTTTGGACCAGTCGAGTTTACTGTCCAGGTGCACCCCCAAATACTTGTAGTCCTGAACAATCTCCACTTCAACCCTCCTAATTGAGAGAGGGGTCATTGGGGGATGAGATTGTGGTCTCCCTGGATCTACTACCAGCTTCTTCATTTTACTGATGTTCAGCTGCATCTGATTAATCTCACACCAGCTCACAAAGCTGTCCACCACCCTCCTGTATTCCTCCTCTTCTCTACGCCTGATACTTCCTACTATGACTGAGTCATCTGAGAGTTTTTGCAGGTGACAGCACTTAGTGTTATAGCTGACGTCCGTGGTATACAGGGTGAAAAGGAAAGTGATACAACTGTCAATTTTTGATAAAACTGTCAAGAAAGTGATTATCAATCACTTTCCCATGGTAATAGTACTGTATGTTGCCTTGCTAAACTCAGTAGTCACAGTCTGCATAATTTAGTTCTGTATAATTCAAGTTGTTGAAGAAAATCTTCATGTATATGTATTTACATATTTTTTTGGACTTTTGTTCTGTCTTGATTTATTTAGTTTAAAGTGGAGCTTATCTCCCCGGGCATCTACTGAAAATGGACATGTATCCAGTTAGACTAGCCCGGTCAACAAATGTAAAATAAAATAAGTAAAATAAAATAAAAACTGTCCCCTGTGGTGCTCCAGTGCTACATAGCACTGTGTCAGACATGCAGCCCTGCAGTCGCACATATTGGGGCTTATCAGTCAGATAATCCATGATCCATGAAACTGAGGGTGCATCCACATTCATCTCTGATGGTGTTAAAGACACTTGAGAAGTCAAAGAACATGATTCTGAGGGATCCTCCCAGTTTGTCCAGGAGACTGTACGCTCTATGCACAAGATGTATTATAGCATCTTAAACCTCTATCTTTTCCTGTTATGCAAACTGAAGGGAGTCTAGTTCTGACCTGACCTTGGGGCAAAGTGCTTCCAGGACCATCCTCTCAAGGACTTTCATGCAGTGTGACGTGAGTGCCACAGGCCTGCATTTTGAAGTTTTCCCCCGGGCATGACTTCTTTGGCATTTGAAATCAGGCAGAATGTTTTCCACAACATGGCTACCCTATGGGTACTGAGGTTTAAGATGAAGATCCTGAGTAACTCCTATGCAAGACTGATTCATGATCAGTCAAAAAAAAACACTTCTCAGCTATAACACATTGAGAACATTCTTCCCCTAATAACATATCTGCTAATAAGTATTTCTGAGAGACATCCTTCTGTTGGACTCCCAGGTCCCTTGAACTTATATATATTTACTCCATGGTTCTGATGCAGTGGATAAAGGCAAAACCCCTCAATAAAGCATACAGGTCTTGAACAGTGATCTTACATATGCTATCTAGCCTTTGATCTTAACTAGTTATGTTCTATCAGTTCAAACCCAACTGACTCACCCTAGATCACCTGCTGGATAACAGCAACAACATGAAGGGTCTTGCTCCTCCATGTCATCTGATCCTCCTCCCCTGACAACAAATGTCATTTGCTCACAAAATCCTTAACACTGACTCAGATTCCTTCCACTTTCTCAGTGTAGTCAGTACCATGACATAATACAGAAGTAGTAACAGTGCTAGAGAGTTGTTTATATCAGTGGCAGATAAATGTGGAAAGCAACACTAGGTAAGACTGCAATCCAAATTGTAGCTTGCTACAGATCCCCCACCATACCCCAAGATTCTCACTACACCTTTCTAAACATACTGGAAAATATTAAGATAGAACCAAACACCCTAATACTGGGTGATTTTAACTACCCTGCCATTAACTGGGAAAACTACTCATGTCCCAACACCTTTGCGCAATGGTTCTTGGAATTCATAAATTCCAATGCCCTGGATCAACTAATCCATAGTCCCACCAGGGGCTCCAATATCCTAGACCTGGTCATTACCAACATGGGAAATCAATGCTCCATACCTATGGTCACCCCTCATTAGTCAGGTCTGACCATAAGCTAATCACCCTTAACATCCACATCCCACCCCACCCCCAGTAAAGAAACCACCATAAAAACTTCTCCAAAGCCAACTTCATGCTACTCAAATCAGAAGTGACAAACTTCATAACACCCATGCAGACGGAACTGAAAGTTCAACTGCTGAATCCTACACTAAGGCACTGTACGAACACATCCACTCATGCATGAATCATGCCATCCCAAATAGAACCAAAATGCTCTCATCCAAAAAAGGAAGCCAATCTGGTGGTCCCCTGCCATAAACAAACTTTACAACAAAAGGAAGAAACTTTTGCAGAAAAGGGAAAATCCCAGGATGCAAAAACTCCTTACTAGCCTCAGTAAGAAACTGAGATGCCTCATAAAATCCTCCAAAGCTAGTTACGAAAATAAAATTGCCAAAGATTCCAAAGACAACCACAAAGCATTCTATAACTATGTCAAGAATCTAAATGGCAATGCTCAGATCTGCTCTGAGCTAAAACAGAATGGCATTAAATATACTGATCCAAAGGATATTGCCAATATCCTGGCAGATCGATTCAGTGCCAACTTCACCCCCTCTCACCCGCTAAATGGCCCATCTCAATACCGGAAGATTGCCAAATTCCAGTAATAACGGCCACACAGGTACAAAACACACTCTCTAAAGCCAAGAATACAGCATCCATGGGACCAGATGACATCCCGGGCTGTGTACTACATGAACTATAATATGAACTGGCACCTCACCTAAGTGTCATGTTTAATCATAGCCTCACCTCAGGTTTCGTGCCCACTGAGTGGCGCAGAGCTACAGTTATCCCAATCCACAAGGGGATCCACCTTGGATCCCGGAAACTACCGTCCCATCAGTCTGACAAGCCTTATCTGCAAGGCCATGGAGCGTATTATCATGGAACTTATAAACAAAGACATTGGCAACCTTCAAACACTGGACCCCACCCAGTTTGGGTTTGTGAAGGGCCGATCTTGTCTCCTGAACCTGATTGACTTCTTTGAATCAGTCTCCAGAGCCATGGACAAGGGTAAGGTGGTCCACACAGCCTATCTAGACCTTGCCAAGGCCTTTGACACCATCCCCACTCTGGAATCATAGATAAACTTACTAAGTTGGGCATTAATCCCTATGTCACCCAATGGGTTGCTAAATGGCTTACTAATAGAACCCACACTGTAAAAGTAGCCGACTCCAAATCCAGCTCCAGACAAGTGACAAGTGGAGTACCTCAGGGTTCAGTCCTGGGGCCGCTCTTGTTTGGCATCTACTTCTCTGAAGTATAGGTCAACACTAAGGGACTCTGGCTAACAAAGTTTGCAGATGACTGCAAACTGGGAGCCATTATTGAATCCCCAAATGATGTGGATACTCTACAAAAGGGCCTTACAGAAACAGATGCTTGGTGCCAGAGCCATGGGCTCAAGCTCAATGCCAAGAAATGTATTGTTATCCCTTTGGGAAAAAACATGTATCCATGAATTACCATATAGGTGGCAGTACACTAAACACAGAAAGTGTGATAAGAGACTTAGGGACACAGGTGGACAGTGGTCTCACCTTCGATAACCACATCTCCACAACAGTCAGGAAATCCTTCTATGTGGCACACCTCATCACGAAGGGCTTTTCATCCAGAAAAAAGGAGGTCATTGTCCCACTGTACTCATCCCTCATTAGATCCATTATAGAATACAATGCCCCATTTGGTATGTACCTCTCAAGACATCTGCAACAACTGGAAAGGCCTCAGAAATACCTCACTAAAAGAATCACAGGCCTAAAGCAGATGCCCTACGCTGACCGCCTTAAAAACTCCAGCTATAGTCTGTCGCATATCGTCTACTCAGAGGCGATCTCTGCTTAACATACAAGGCCATGTCAAACCCAGAGCTGTTGGACATGCTACACTTAAAGAAATCCCAATCCCTCAGAGCTACACGCTCCAGGGATCTAAACCTTGTCATCACAATAAACAAAACATGCTGGAGGGATAGGTTCCTGACCCAGAGACTCCCCAGACTCTGGAATAGATTGCCCATACATGTCAAGCAGAGTGCCTCTTTGGACCTCTTCAAGAGGAACCTTGACGATTGGATGGGAGAAAGGAAATTCACCCCAGGGATCATGTCAGTCGCCCTGCTAGACAGGGGTCCAGGAAAGTAAATAATGTGGGAAGAAATAGCCAGGGAATTGTTATGGCTAGGCTTGTATAGGCCCTAGGGCTGATAGCCTAGTACCAACCTATGAACCTATGAACCTATGAACCTGCAGGAAAGCATGTGAAGAACCCTTTGTATGAATGATACGCACTTTGACAAGTAGTTAATGCAAAATTCCTGCAAGCTGCACACAGTTCTTAATCAAAAAGGGCAAGCAAATGTGTGACACTACTGGTGTACATCTTTGGCCAGGACATTAACAGTAGTTGAAATATGATGAAATGTTTGTTTGTAAGTCTTCATTTTCTGGAGTGGGAATGTGATTCCTTTAGTGGTTATAGACATGCCAGTTTCTACTGCTTAACATTTATCAGTATAAAAAAAATATATATGAAACAAGAAGAGGTTGACAAGGAAGCATGCCATTCATTAAAGGCTTGCATATCCTGCCACCTAATTTATAAAATTACATCAAGGAAGACAATAGGCTTTATGAAAAGGACCCAAAAGGCTAGAATGCAGAGCAAATGAGAAAGGCAGAACAACAAACGATCTTTGCTTCACAGGCTATAATGGTACCTATACCCAACACAAGCAGTAGAACTGCAGTACATGGAATGGACACCAAAACAATCTGTAAGTGAAGAGATTGTACAACTCATTGCCCAGGCAAAAGCAAGAGTTGTGAGGAACAAAAGCTAGCAGAAGTCCACAGGCAGGTATTAAAACCAGGTGTGTTCATTTGGTGAGAATGGGTCAATAAGAAAACCCACTTAAAAATAACTGCAGTTTATAACATGTGTTGGTATACCTAATTCAAAATAAGCCCTGAAGAAAAACAATGAACTCTGTCAGATCTAGGAAATGTATGTTGAAGTCTGATGAAGTAAACATAGCGGAATATGAGAGGTGATACCAAGAATGCCAGTATTTTTTAGAAGCAAATGTGCATCTGTCTGTTTCAGAAAAGGAGCTATGAGAAATCATTGATATTTCTCATATATACAAGTATCAGTATAACAACATTTTCGCTCCAAGGATTGTACATAGGAAATTATGAGGACCTCATCTGTCTCCCTTCCTGCAAGACAAAATGCTTATTAAGACTGTAATAAAATGTTGCAGCCTTCTTTGAGTTTGAGGATGGCCAAGTGAAGGACACATTGTTTTGAAAGAACACATTGTGCAATACTGTGTTCTTCTCATTCTGGCTGAAACATAGATGAAGGATGCTGTAGCTGTAGCTGTTGAAGATATGCAAAACTACTGGAGCTCATATCTAGTACAGGATACAGAACTGAATATGGAAGAAAAGGCTAGTAATTTTCTACCACAGCTGCTTGACAGTTCCTTGAATGTCAAAGAATTCACTGAATATCAAAGATTCTGTCCCCCTCCACAGTTATGAGATTATTATACCAATGTCATCATGCCAGTCAAGTAATAGCTACTGGCAAACAAACAAGTAGACATCTTTTAAATGCAGTACACAGATTTCTGTTGCTTTAACTCCTTCCATCCTCTTAAAAGGGTTGCTTGCTGCTGATATGTTTTTACATTTTTTTTTGTATTTTAAAAGTGTAAATGATAAGAGTAATTATACAGACTCCAACTAGACTCTTCTCAGTGAAATATTGAATTGCGTGTCACACCTCCAGAGTTTTATTCAGAAACAATACATTAAGGTGAGCATTCCATCCATATTACAGTTTTGCCATGCTTTTCTTTTGAAAAAAAAAACATTTTTATCACTGATTTTAGTTTTGTTTTAGCACTTTTCTGACTGTAATCATGTGATTATGCATGTATGAATTTGGCATCCTGTGACTAGTAAATTGAAACACAACTTTAGTAATTTCATTCAGAGATTTGCTTAGTTTACTTTGAGAGTACCGTTTGTTCTTGTGTGAATTAGTATTTTGTTTATTCTGTTACTTTTACAATCCTACTCTTTTTATATAGAGAATTCCTTGTTCTGACACATGGCAAACTACAGTTGGACTTTTGAAAACTGCACTCTCTGTATATTCAAAATCTGCCTACCTTATAGTACTGTCAATCAGTGCTAACTCTTTTCCTCTTTCTTCAGATTCTCTTTTTATCTTAGTTGTTGGAATATCAGTTCATGCTATAGCAGGTATTTGCCTTTTCCTATGCTCTGTCACATCTCTGTCATCCGTAATTTTACTTCAGATAGCTTCAGCACTGACTTTTGTTCTTTCCAACCCTTACCATGCCATTCACATATATGTCATTTTATCTAAAAATATTTAATTGAATTTAATGCTAGGTGGTAATCTTAATTCTAAATTGTGTGCTTGTAAGCAAACAGTGTCAGTGGTATTCATAGTCTAGGATTTCATAGCTGTGTAGCAGTTATAAACAAAAAGCACTGTAACATGTATATACAAATACACCTAGTGCAGGTTATTTGTGCCTAGGAAATATGAAGACATTTTTAAAAACATGTTTACTTATGCCAAAAGCATAAAGAACCTGAAGATAAGCATTAAGTATATATGAAGGACTACATGAAAGTCATAGGTGTTTAGCCAAGGGGTCTAGTCAGTTATAAAAGCAAATACAAATATGACTCAGTCATTGTACATGCTGGTGTGAATGACCTGAGACGTACCTCCCTGGACTACATGAAAAGAGACATAGAGGAGCTCTCTGATCATATAGCCCAGGCTGGTATGACCCTGACCTTGAGCAGCATCTTACCCTCACCTAGAATGATGCCACAGTACAAAGACAAAATGATCGATTTTAACAACTGGCTAAAATTTTGGTGTCATTCAAAGGGGATCCAGTGTCTGTCAGTCTGGGATGACATGCTCGACAAGCCACGTTGCTTCGCTAGGGACAGCTTGCACCTGTCACCACTGGGCTTTTGGATATTGGCAAAGGCTCTTGCCACCCCATAGTGCCTTTTTAGGCAAGGCTCAAAAGTCAAACCCACCCCCATAGACAGCACAAGGAACAAGAAACTAAGGGTAATGCTGCTAAACGCCAGAAGTCTTAACCTCAAGATGCACGCACTCGGAGCTCTCCTCAGTATGGAGAACATCGATATCTGTGCAGTGACAGAAACCTGGTTCAAGGCTCCAGAGAGCACCCCAGCACTACCAAGCTATACCTCATATTATGCTTTTCGGCCCCAAAACCCGGACCGAACCACAAAAGGAGGGGGAGTTTCCATATTTATCAAGGATATCCACACCTCCAGGTTAGTGGCATTGCACAAAGTATCGGAGACCATCCATGTGCAACTAACAGTGGGCAAGACTGCTTTTCAGTTTATAGCATCCTACAGACCACCCTCTCAAAGTCAGGAATCCCACTCGGCTTTCCTGAAAACATTAGAGAACATGAAGATCTCTCTGAACACCATTATATTGGGCGACTTCAACTACCCAAACATTGACAGGGAGCACTACTCAAGCCCCAGCACCTTAGCCCAAAGGTTCCTGGAAATTATAAACTCAAATGCTATGGAACAACTAGTCACCACTCCCACAAGAGGGGACAACATACTAGACCTGATCATTACCAACATGGGGACTCTATGCTCCACACCAGAAGTATATCCCTCATTGGTAAGATCAGACCATAAATTAATTTCACTGGATGTCCACATCCCAACCCCACCCCCAGCCCAGAAAACCACAGTGAAAAACTTCTCAAAAGCGAACTTCTCACTTCTCAAAACTGAAGTGGAATCCTTCAAGGCCCCAGGGCCAGTGGAAACTACGGCCCAAACTGCAGAATCCTATATAAACGCATTCTATGAACATCTCCAGGAATGCATGGATCATGCTATCCCAAACAAAACCAAGACCCAATCATCCAAAGGCAGGTGTCCAGTCTGGTGGACCCCTGCCATAAATAAACTGAACAACAGAAGGAGGAAGCTACTACATGATAGAGCAAAATCCTTAATAGGGAAGGCAACTCTGATCAGTACTAGCAAAAAATTATGATCCCTCATAAAATCCTCCAAGGCCAGCTTCGAGAGAAAAATTGCACAGGACACCAAAGACAATCATAAGGCTTTTTTCAGTTATGTTAGAAATCTGGGATGCAACTCCCAGACTTGTTCTGAGTTGATTCTAAACAACAAAAAATACACTGAACCCACAGACATCACCAATATCCTGGCAGACAGGTTCAGTGCAAACTTCTCCACCCCCAAAGAGCAAGTATCTATCCCAGCAGAGGGCTGCCTCCCAAACATCTCTGATGCTCAGGTGAAGGCTGCCCTCTCCAAAGCAAAAAATGCTGCTTCCATGGGACCAGATGGCATCCCAGGTTGCATCCTACATGAACTCCAAGAGGAACTAATCCCTCAAATAAAACAGCTATACAATCTCAGCCTCACTACAAGATATGTGACCACAAAATGGCGTACAGCAACAGTGGTCCAACTCCACAAAGGTGGAGCCTCTACGGACCCTGGAAACTATCGCCCCATAAGCCTGACTAGCTTAGTCTGCAAGGCTATGGAGAGGATCATCATGGAGCTCATAAACAAAGACATTGGGGACCTACAGACACTAGATCCTACCCAGTTCGGCTTTGTCAAGGGCAGATCCTGCCTTTTGAACCTGGTCGACTTCTTCGAAACAGTCAACAAAGCCATAGATGAAGGGAAGGTAGTCCACACAGCCTATCTGGACCTTGCAAAGGCATTTGACACAATACCCCACTGGCATCATAGATAAGCTATCCAGCTTAAATATAAACCCCTATGTCACAAGATGGGTCACAAACTGGCTCAAAGACAGAACCCACAGAGTGAGAGTTGCTGGAGCCATGTCAGACTCGAAACCGGTCACAAGTGGCATCCCACAGGGTTCTGTCCTGGGACCACTCTTGTTCGGTATATACTTTTCCGAGGTACAGGCAAACGTGGAAGGATTATGGCTCACCAAGTTCGCAGATGACTGCAAACTGGGCGCCATAATCAACTCTCCAGCTGACACAAACATCCTTCAAAAAGGTCTCACAGAGACAGATAACTGGTGCCAGCCCCATGGTTTAAAGCTAAATGCCAAAAAATGTATAGTCATACCCTTTGGCAAAAATAATGTGCCCACAAATTACCACATAGGCGGAAACCCATTAAGTACAGAGAAAGTTATGAGGGACCTGGGGACCCAAGTTGATAGCAATCTCTCCTTTGAAAACCACATTGCCAAAGTGGTTAGAAAGACCTTCTACATAGCCCACCTCATCACGAAGGGTTTCACATCTAGATCAAGAGAGGTAATCGTGCCCCTTTATTCATCCCTCATCAGGCCCATCATAGAATACAATGCCCCTTTTGGGATGTACCTTACCCGACACCTGCAGCAATTAGAAAGACCCCAAAAGTATCTCATCAAGAGGATCAAGGGTCTCAAACATATGCCATATGCTGCTTGGTTAAAAAAACTCCAGCTCTACTCAGTTGCATACCGCCTACTTCGAGGCGATATATGCCTGACATACAAAGCTATGTCAAATCCAGAATTAATGGACATGCTCCACCTCAGTAAATCTAAATCCCTTAGAGCCACACGCTCGAGGGACTTGAACCTCAGCACAGAAATAAATAGAACTTGCTGGAGGGACAGGTTCATAACCCAGAGGCTCCCTTCGCTCTGGAATAGAATTCCAGTTCATGTGAGGCAGAGCACCTCACTGAATCTCTTCAAGAAGAATCTCGATAGGTGGATGGGGGATTGTAGGTTTGTCCCAGGGATTACTCCCGTGTCACTATTAGACAGAGGCACAGTAAACTAAACCTTAAAAAGGGCACAGTATACTCAAATCAAGGGATGGCGTAAGCCATACAGAATCGGGCTAGGCTTATAATTGTCTCAGGGCAGATAGCCTAGTATGAACCTATGAACCTATAAATTCACACACATTGCAGAGAGGACACTCTAGAGCTTATTTAAATAATCCTGTCTTGGCTTGTGATTTACTGTGGAGTTGACTGGTAAGAGAAGTTTTATTTGAATTTATATTTTATTTCTTACCACTGTTTTTGCTGTTTGTAGGAAGGAAGTGATAGCTTGTAGACAAAAATGTTTACTTTCATTTATATTTTGTTGTTTTAACTTTAATTTTCACTGTTGGTTTTTAGAAAGGGATAGGTTTTAGACAGGCAGACTCTAGCCATCCCAAGGGGCCTAGTCAGTTATAAATACACACAGACTGCAAAGAGGACAATCCAGAGCTTATCTGAACAATCCTATCTTAGTTTGTGACATATTGTGGAGTTGACTGGTAAGAGAAGTTTTATTTGAATCTATATTTTATTTTTTACCACTGTTTTTTTCACTGTTTGTAGGAAGGAAGGGATAGCGTGTAGACAAGAAGATTTATTTGATTTATATTATGTTGTTTTACCTTTAATTGTCATTGTTGGTTGTTAGAAAGGGATAGGATTTAGACAGGCAAGCTCGAATCATCCCAAGGGGCCTAGTCAGCTGTAAATTCACACAGACTGCAGAGAGAACCAATCCAGAGCTTATTTAAACAATCCTATCTTGGTTTGTGATTTATTGATCTTTGCTGTTAAAAAGAAGTACAACTGTGAGCGATAATGAGAAAGGCTCATCCAGACTCTGCTACACTTTGCTGTGAAGGAAAGGTTAGTTTGCTGTTATTTTTTGTATTTCTGTATTGCCTTTCTATATTTTGAATACTGTAGTTTGTTTTCTTTATCTTGTGTTTTGCTTGCATTCTGTTCTAACAGCATATTAAAACTTCAAAAGAGACCACAGCTCTCCCTGTTCTGAGTCAGGCAGAAATAAGAACTGATTAATTAAGGACTCATTCATAAGACAGAAGAGGTCACTTAAGGTTAATCACTTGTTAACAGAGGGGTGGAGCTAGGAACTAAAATTTCTATTTAAGGAGTAAACTAAAACATTTCAGAGCTTTACCAGAAAGGCTCATCCAGACTCTGCTACACTTTGCTGTGAAGGAAAGGTTAGTTTGCTGTTATTTTTGTATTTCTGTATTGCCTTTCTATATTTTGAATACTGTAGTTTGTTTTCTTTATCTTGTGTTTTGCTTGCATTCTGTTCTAACAGCATATTAAAACTTCAAAAGAGACCACAGCTCTCTCTGTTCTGAGTCAGGCAGAAATAAGAACTGATTAATTAAGGACTCATTCATAAGACAGAAGAGGTCACTTAAGGTTAATCACTTGTTAACAGAGGGGTGGAGCTAGGAACTAAAATTTCTATTTAAGGAGTAAACTAAAACATTTCAGAGCTTTACCAGAAAGGCTCATCCAGACTCTGCTACACTTTGCTGTGAAGGAAAGGTTAGTTTGCTGTTATTTTTGTATTTCTGTATTGCCTTTCTATATTTTGAATACTGTAGTTTGTTTTCTTTATCTTGTGTTTTGCTTGCATTCTGTTCTAACAGCATATTAAAACTTCAAAAGAGACCACAGCTCTCTCTGTTCTGAGTCAGGCAGAATTTTTCCTCCCATTTAAGTTGTCTTGTTAAATACCACTGTCTTTCTAGTTGCCCGCCTCTTATGTTAATCTGACCATATATCTCATTTCTCTCTACTTTCACTGGCTTATGTGAGTAATCACAAAACCATCACTTTTGAAATCCCACCCTTCAATTATTTAAATTTATTGGCCATCCTACAGTATTTCATAGCACCAAAATACAAAAGTAACCACCCCTTTCAGTCCATCTTACTGTTTTAAAAATAGCAACTCTCCACTAAACCTTAACTTTTTAAACAGCTAAAACTCAAGTTACCTACTTTCATATCTAACTTCTCTAGTGCACACTGCAGAGTGCATTCTTTTCAATCTTACCTTTAAGCATCCCTGTTACTAGCACTTTCTCTAATACCTAAAAAGATCATCTCTACTTGACTCCAAGTAGACTTTTCTCTATCTGTTAAACCTAGCACTTGCTCCTACAGTACTTATTACCTTGATACGGCACTCTTATAGATAGCACCCCAAAAGGCAAACCCCATTTCTCGGTCACCCACGTCCCCGAATCTCTTTTAAAGTTTTTGTCTAGTCCTTCTAGCATGTCGAGGATCAGTTGCTAGTGTCCTCTCCTGCTCAGCTGGTGAACCTGAATATTGAGGCAATGTTACAATTGCCTCATGTACACAGACAACCCTCTCCTCCTCCCACAAAACACAAATACATGCGAGATGCAACTATACGGCCAAACTGGAGGCTGAGCTCTTCAACATAGGACTGGCAAGACCAGTCAGGAGGAGAAGGTTACCACACACACTATAGACCCAGTCTCACATAGTACCATCACAACCTCAAATCATACACATAAACACACAAAGACATACAAAACAGCAGAGGCCACCAAAGCAGACACCCAAACAACCACCACCTCAGAACACAACACCTGCAACACATAGACCTCACAGTCAGAGTGTCAAACAGTCACAGCCCTTAAGGCCAAACACAATGCCAGACACACTAGTCATTGGTGACTCCATAGTCAGACACACTGACGTCCCTCTCACCAGACTGAGTAAGGAGAAGGTCACAGTAAGCTGCCTGTCGGGCACTAGAATCCGCCACATAACGCAGCACTCAGGTCTCTCAACAGCAGGTACAAATACGACTCAGTCATTGTCCACGCTGGTGTAAACGGACTACATGAAAAGAGACATTGAGGAGCTCTCTGATTATGTAGCCCAGGCAGGTATGACCCTGACCTTGAGCAGTATCCTACCTTCACCAAGAATGATGCCACAATACAGAGATAAGATGATCAGCTTTAACAATTGGCTTAAACTCTGGTGTCATTCAAAGGGGATCCAATGTCTGTCTGCCTGGGATGACATGCTGGACAAGCCACGCTGCTTTGCAAGGGACGGCTTGCACCTGTCACCCCTGGGATTCCGGATATTGGCAAAGGCTCTTGCCACCCCACATAGTGCCTTTTTTAGGCAAGGCTCAAATTCTAAACCTACCACCCTAGAACACAAAAAGGAAAAAACTAAGGGTAATGCTGCTCAATGCCAGAAGTCTAAATCTCAAAATGCACGCACTCGAGGCCCTTCTCAGTATGGAGAACATCGATGTCTGTGCAGTGACAGAAACCTGGTTCAAGGCTCCTGAGAGCACCCCAGCACTATCAGGTTTTACCTCTTATCATGCTCCGCCCCAAAATCCGGACATATAACAGAAGGAAGTGGGTATCCATATTCATCAAAGACACCCACACCTCAAGACTGGTGGCAACGCGACGATGCATCGGAGACCATCCAGGTGCAATTAACCATAGGCAAGACTGCTCTACAAATTGTAGCATGTTACAGGCCACCCTCACAAACTCAGGAACCTCACATGGCCTTCCTGAAAACACTAGAGGGGATAAATGTATCACCAAACACCATCATACTAGGTGACTTCAATTACCCTAATATAGACTGGGAACACTACTCAAGCCCAAACACCCTAGCCCAAAAGTTCCTGGAATTCATAAACTCAAATGCCATGGAACAACTAGTCACCATCCCCACAAGAGGAGAAAACATACTTGATCTCATCATCACGAACATGGGAGCACAATGTTCAACACCGGAAGTATACCCTCACTGGTGAGATCAGATCACAAACTAATCTCGCTGGAGGTCCTCATCCCACCCCCACCTGAAATAAAAAGACCACAGTAAAGAACTTCCCAACTTCACACTTCTCAAGGCTAGTGCGGTCTCCTTTAGGGCCCCGCAGAAAACAGTACTCCTGAATCACTTACAAATGCCTTCTACCAGCACCTGCAGGACTGCATGGATAAGGCAATCCCAAGCAAAACAAAGACTCTTTGTACAGTCTGGTGGACCCCAGCCATAAACAAACTCTACAACAAAAGGAGGAAGCTACTACAAGATAGAGCAAAATCCTTAAAAGGTAAGACACCCTTGATCACTATAAGTAAAAAACTAAGAGCTCTCATAAAATCATCCAAAGCAAATTTTGAGAAAAATAGCTAAAGACTCAAAAGACAATCATAAGGCCTTCTTTAGCTGATAGAAACCTGGGAGGAAACTCCCAGATATGCTCAGAACTAGTTCAAAATGATGTGAAGATTACTGATCCTACAGACATTGCCAACATACTGGCTGACAGGTTCAGTGCAAACAAAGGAGAGATATCTATACCAAGCGATTGCAGCCCCCAAACATCTCCAACGCCCAAGTGAGAACTGCAAAACACAGCATCCATGGGACCTGATGGTGTGTGCTCCATGAACTCAACGAGAATTAAACCCACAGCTAGGACAGCTGTTTAATCATAGTCTTACCTCTGGATACATACCCAGGAGTGGCGCTGCAACTGTGGTCCCACTTCAAATTACCGCCCATTAGCTTGACAAGCCTTATCTGCAAAGCCATGGAGAGGATCATAATGGACCTCATAAATAAAGACATAGGGAATTTGCAGACTTTGGATCCATCCCAGTTTGGCTTTGTCAAAGGCAGATCATGCCTTCTAAACTTGGTTGACTTTTTGAAACAGTCACCAAAGCCATTGATGAGGGAAAGGCAGTCCATACAGGGTATCATTGAAAACTCATCAGCTTAAATGTTAACCCATACATCACAAGATGGGTTGCAAACTGGCTGAGTGACAGAACCCACAGGGTCAGAGTTGCTGGCTGTCAGACTCAAAGCCTGTCACAAGTGGTGTACCACAGGGCTCAGTCCTGGGCCCACTCTTGTTTGGCATCTACTTTTCCAAGTACAAGCAAACACAGGAGGGTTATAAGTTTGCAGATGACTGCAAACAAACACATCTGACACAGATATCCTTCAGAAGGGTCTCACAGAAACGGATAACTGGTGCCAGAGCCATGGCCTAAAGTTAAATGCCAAAATGCATAGTCATACCCTTCGAAAAACAAGGTTACCCTAGCTACCAAATAGGTGGCAATCCACTGAGCACAGAAGAAGTTATCAGGGACCTGGGGACCCAGGTTGATAGTAGTCTGTCATTCGACACCCATTTAGCTAAAGTAGTTAGGAAGACCTTCTACATTGCCCACCTTATCATGAAGGGATTCTCATCTAGATCAAGGGAGGTCATAGTCTCCCTATACTCATCACTCATCAGACCAATGATTGAGTACAATGCCCCATTCGGAATGTATCTGACCCGACACTTGCAGCAGCTGGAGAGGCCACAAAAGTTCCTCACCAAAAGGATAAAGGGTCTCAAACATCTGTCCTATGCTGCCCGACTGAAAGAACTCCAGCTCTATTCAGTCGCCACCGCTTGCTCAGAGGTGACCTTTGCCTAACATACAAGGCCATGTCAAACCCAGATTTGATGAATATGCTTCACCTCAAAAATCTAGATCCGCCAGAGTCACAAGGGCGGAGACTTAAACCGCTATTAATAGGATGTGCTGGAGGGATAGATTCATCACCCAAAGACTCCCTATGCTGTGGAATAAAATCCCGGTATATGTGAGGCAGAGCACCTCGCTGGCCTTGTTCAAGAGAAATCTTGACCAATGGATGGGAGATCGCAGATATACCCCAGGGATTACCTCAGTGTCACTGCTCAACAGAGGCACAGCAAAATAATGGGTATAGTTCCCCATACTAAAGCTTGTAAATGCCCTCGAGCAGATAGCCTAGTATGAACCTATGAACCTATGAACCTATAAGGAATTACAGCTTTTGTTTGACTTTCAGAACTTGTGCAGTCAGAACAACAACTTCACTGTACTTATTTTAGTATTTTGTTGTATAGTGCTTGTGTGATTTTTCTCATATAATTTAAGTTCTCTTTGAGTACTGTGGTTATTTATTTTGATTATTCTTTTTTTATAATTTGTATTCATTTGAAGCTGACTATGGATTCCTTAAATGAGTATGCCATTAATGATTTGCTACAGTGCAAATATCTTGTACAGCTGTAATAAATGCTATGCATATTTAAAGTTAACACCTGATAACACTGGTGATCTGAGTTCCAAATGTAAAAAGTTGGATTATTTGCTTATCATTATTAGAAGTAAATCTAGACTTACCGATGATGATTGCACTTGTGCAATTGCCACGGCTTGTAGAACTGTTATTACATATATTAATGACTGGACTGGTGAGATAAATAATTTTGGCAAAGAGCAAATAGAACACATTTAGGAAATGCTGTGTCTATTGTCTGTAAAGATCGTTCAACCCCTATGAAACAAGAGGATGCCCCTGACAACTTTGGAATTCTGGATGCAAGTACTCAGCAGTCTAAGGATCCAGAGTGTTTAGAAGGAAACAAAAAAAGAAAGAAAAGAAGTTCGCAACAAATAACAAGGACAAAAAATAAACTGATACGTGTCTGTAAAGTCTACAGAATACTTGCTGAAAAGGATGATGCTTTGTATTCTAACACACAGGTTACAGGGAATGATAACATTTTTGTATCAGAAAACCTTCAGCCTACAAAAAACGCACAATTTTTCCAAAAGAGAAGGTTGAAAAAAGAGGCAAGGGACAGGTGAAAAGAAAGAGATCAAAATTGAACGTGGAAGGATTAAAAAACATTATTGTAAGAAAAAATACAAGAAAGACAGATGTTGACTACATGGCTGAAGCTGTGGATGTACAAAGCCAGCTGGATGAGAATTGTATGCTTGCAAAGTTAATACGCAATGAAAACAGTGAGATTAATAAGACTAATGGTGATGAAAATTATTCCTTTGCAACACCTGATAAAACAGATACTACTGCATTAGAAGTTGAAGATTCTTCAGATCTGGCCAGAAAAGATATTGTTGTAATTGGAGATTCTATTGTTAGAGGAACTGATACTTACATTTTGTCTGGAAGATAATGAACATCGAATAGTGTTATGCTTGCCAGGAGCAAAAATAGAAGATGTGAGATGTCTTGGAATGCCTTAATGTAAGGAAGTATGGATCTGTTTTTATTCATGTTGGTACAAATGATCTCATCTGCAAGGACACGCTGACTGTTAGTAGGAAACTTATAGCCCTCTTAGATAGTGTAGCTTGTACTGGTGTTAGGACATATTTTTCACAAATAACATTTAGAAAGGATAGTCAGGTCACAGCGAATGAAAATGTTATTTGGGTAAATACCTACAGGGAAAAAATGTCCCATTTTAAAAAAAATGGAAATGTGTAGAGCATCCAAGCTTAGTTTTGGGCACACACGTGTTCTGGCAGGATGGCTTGCATTTGTCAAGATTAGGGAGGAGAATTTTTGTAGCAAATATTTCACAATATTTGACATACACAGGATTTTGCTAGTTTGAAAATTTAACAACTGACAGATAGCAACATATGATGTATCTCTTCTTCTTCTTCTTTCAGCTTTTTCCCGGTTAGGGGTCGCCACAGCGGATCACCTGTCCGCTCATGATTGGCAGTGGAGTTTTACGGTGTCGAGTTGCCAGCCTGGCGCCCAACCTTCCACAGAAGGCACACACGCACACACTCACACCTAGGGCCAATTTAGAGTGTCCAATCCACCTACAGCATGTCTTTGGGATGTGGGAGGAAACCGGAGCACCCGGAGGACACCCACGCGACCACAGGGAGGACATGCAGACTGCACACAGAAGGCACCCCAGCCAAGCATTGAACCAGAGAACCTCTTGCTGTGAGGTGACAACGCTAACCGCTGCACCACCGCGGCCACCCATTTGATGTATCTCTGATGGTTGTTAATTCTAAGAGCATTAATAACATTTTTATTGGAAAATTTGCTACATTTCCATAAGATTGATGTTGTTATTGTTTGTGAAACATGGTTAAAGAAGAACGATGGGAAGCCAGTTCTGCCAGGGTATAAATGTTTTTACTATAACAGACATTCTAACAAAAAATCAGGTGGAGGTGTTATGATAGGAATTAAAGATAGTTATAAGACTTGTGATTATTACATGTTCGATGATAGCACCATTACTATAGACTGTGTAACTGTGACAGTAAAGACAACCCTGTAACATATAACAATTGTTGATGTATATAGACTACCAAAGTCAAGTGTTGATGACCTAGAGGAATTCATAAATTTCTTGTATGAAACACAGGACGGAAGAATAATAGCTGGGGACTTAAATTTACTAGAAACAGATTGGAATAATATTGATTCAACAGGATTAGTAAGGACTTTATTCACAACATATGTTCAGAAACAACAGTTGCTTCAGATTGTAAAAACACCTACCAGGGAATGGAACACATTAGACATTGTTTGTGTTCCTAAAGAAATTATTGTTACTTCAAGTCAAGTTTTACCACCATTGACGTGTGCAGTGATCATGGGGTTATAAAGGTTAATTTGTTGCTAGATAACTCTGCCAAACTGAAATCTAAACCAATGCACAGAAGATTAATTACAGATTATATGTAAGCAAAACAGTCACTATGTAAAACTAACTGGAGTGATGTGTTCAACTGAAAAGCTGCTTAATGTCAGGGGGATATATTTCCATAAGAACAACATACGTGATTAAGGTGAGAGACAAAAGTATAAGAAATGGAAGAGAGATGAAACTACAACTTTGAAAACTGGAATAAACAAGCTGTATAAATAAATTAAGTATAGTGTGAGTCAAGCTCAAGAAAATTTTGAAGAAAATGTATTTAAAGATATTGAGCATAACAGGAAACCTTTTTATAGATACATAAGATGTGGAAGAAGATTCCAAGATGGTGGACGTCTGGTGAGCACCCTCTCCATGAAGCTCCCAACAACATTTATCTAAAACATGTAAAAAGCCACACAAACGTACTGATGACAGAATATTACTGAAGGAAAAGATAGTCTACATCAGAACTTGAAGCATTAGAGGAATTTCTAAAGCTGTATCTTACTGAAAACTTCTATCTTTACTCCTGAAAATTCCTGGAATCCTTTATCAAGTGTAAGGTATAGGCCTGATAATTTCAAGACTTCTGGAAGTAGGCAAAAATCAAACCTTCTAAACCCTTAAAAATGGCTAAGGAGCTGGATAACATGGAGACTCAAATAACTAAAATGAAGCTATCGGCTGTAGCCTCTCCCAAAAAAGAGGTTATATGTAAGAGGCAGAAAACCTTGAAGGGACAACAAGAAACCTCCAAGCCCAATGCAAAACAAAAAAAACAGAAGCCACCGTCCAGATGGATGAACTTAAACAAGCTCTTTTGCCAATTCAAACAGCAGTTCAATACTTCTCTGTTCAACTCTACTTTTGGAAACACTATACGTCAAATCGCTGACTGCATTGACCAAATAGAAGCTAGAATGCAAGCAAATGAATATATGATAAAAAAACTCAAAGATGAATTGAGTGTCAAAGATAATATGCTTGCTGAAATACAACAGAAAATTACCGATCTTGAAGCCAGGAGCAGGCATAACAATATCCTTATAAGAGGTTTGCCAGAGAAATATGAAAATAGCCAATTCAAATATCCAAACAGATTTTTGGATCCCTTTTACAGAACAGCAAGGTGACAGCTAATATAATCACTGAAAAGGCCCATCGTGTGCTCCATAAAAGGTAAGATTCTGTCTCACCATGACAAATATATGTCAAGATGCTGAACTTTCAAGATAAGCAAAAAATACTTGTAGCCGCCAAGCTAATATTGTGGAATGGCCATAAAATCACCCTAGCACAAGATCTCCCACTGTCAATCAAAGCAAAAAGACTCTCACCATACTGTGCGGACCTAATCAAGTGTAATATAAAATTCCAAATGCATTAACCTTCTACAACAATGATGTGAAGTTTGCTGTTGACTCACCTAATGAGGCAAAGGCTTTATTCCTTAAATGCTTTGGCAAAGCTCTGTAACCATGAACCTGTTCTCGAGGAATAAACTGCTTTTCTTTTTATATGTCCAGGTACCAGAGTCTTCTACCACTTTTTCCCCTTAAATTAATTTAAGCTTTCCATTCCAAAAAATATAGAAATAGTAAAACCGGAAATGCATACTCAAGACCAGAGAGTAAGCCCAGGAATGGAAATGATAGAAACTGTTCTATGGTAGGTGCTATTCTGAGTAACAACTTCCTGTGTCAACACTCAGAATCACCCTGTGATCACCTCTCAAAAATGATTTGACTCAGTGCTATGGATACTGATCTAATTTATGACCATATGTGAGCCATCTCTCATTAAGGTAAGGGTCAACGTTTCTTCAGCTCTTGCCCCCTTACCAGATTGCTGCATACCAGCCTGTCTAGTGAAGCTGGCTTTTGTACCACCACCTCATGGATCAACAATTCTAATTAGTTTATGAGCAAAGTGAGTCCTGCTTGCTGTTTCACTAAGAGACAGCCCCCATCTACGAAAGTCATATTTGGGCAACTGAGCTAGCAAGGTAATGAACTTCCTTTCTAATGTATTTAGCCCTTAGGAGACTTTTGCAAAATGAGCAGCAGCTTACCAGTTTAAGATTCATCTTTTAACCTCCCAGTCGATTCTAAAGAAGGAATCCATGCCTCGTCACGAATGACGCTTGGCCTGTTAGGACAGGTGTTCATTTTGTTATGAAAGTACGTTTGCAGTGCTGGAGGGGATGTTTATCTTGCTTATAGTTGTTCAGACAGCAGCTGTGCATATATGCCATGATGTAAAATGGAAGGGCCAGATGACAAGTATCTGATATAAATGCAACTGAATCAGAATATTACAGTATATGCGATAAACAGATTACTGCATAAGCAATTGTACCCCGCCAGCATTGCCCTGAATTAGCCAGAGATTGTAAGGAAAGTGATTACCTTATATGTTTTCAGTAACATATCTTTATGGAAAGCTCATGAAGAGGATGTAGCTATGTAGCTTTATGGTATCATTGGAACTAACATGTATTCTGTTGTGAATGCGATGTAGTGAAATTAACACTACTTTTAATGTTTGTATGGAAGAAAGCGGGAAATGTTTGTGACTGTTACTACACTACCATGCAGTTCTTGCTGTTATGTTCCCAGATTTATTGGATGTTATTGTGTTATAATATCACCTGACTATCTCACTTTTTAACTGAATTAGTTAAACATATGGCTAATGGAGATACACTCTCCTCAAGAAGGTCATTAAGAGACTAGCTGTTTTGCATAACACCAGGGATGAACCAACACACCCTGGAAAGTAGCGTACATATACCTCATACAGGGGATATCAAATAATCCAGACAGACGAGTGAAAAGTTGTTTGTTTAGTGTAAACCAATGCAATTCTTCAGGAAGTGTTTGTTTATAAACACACTGTCCAGACAGATGAGTGAAAGATTGTTTGTTTAGCGAAAACCAATGCAATTCTTCAGGAAGTGTTTGTTTAAACGTGCTATCTACTAGTCTTCTTTACTGAATTTCCAAAATAGTACTCTTGTATTTGTGTTTTATTAATATCTGATATGGATTCTTATATCCGTGATTGAGTTTGAGCATCTGGAAATACAAAAAGTGTATGTAGGAATGTATACAGAATTTAACAATTACTCTGACTCACAGTAATGTAGTTCAGACCTAAACTATACCCCGGTCTAACATAGACTGACTATTACAAACCCCACGAATACAAATAATGTATAGTTTATAATATTTCCTGCTGATCTTCTTGATTGTCATAATGGTGGACATTTTGTGGATATAGTCCTCGATGTATTAGATAGTTGGAATCTTTTTAACTCCCTTATTAGTTCTTTTCCTAGGAATAAGAATAGCCTTAAATATGACACTCATTTTAACAAACACGGTTTGTAGATAACCAGTACAAAACCTATATTTTCTCCAGACTTGGCAAAGCATACATTTAGGAAGCTAGTGGTTATTTTAAGTAGGGTTAGGATGATTAATCTCAGAGTTGCGATAGTACTGTATATTAGTTTATGGGTCATTAGAATAAAATATGCAGGTTACACTCTTATTCTTTCAACACCTTATACATTCAGGGTTCGGGGTGTAATCTTTCTGTTTCAAGCTCCTTCAGGCAAGAAGGATAGGTGGTTAGACACAGGGATAGGATTAAAAGAGCTTAGTGCTACTAAACGTGAAATTGCTATTAAGGCACCTATAGAAAATATGATGGTAGTCTGTAGAAAAATCAAATACCTCAATCTAAAATCAATAATATCTACTCTACAATTTAAATTCTGGTAATGTGGGCAATAGAGTCATTGAACATGAGAGGCTTGCAAGATAAGAATAAGAAAAAATTGTTGATGCACCTAGTTTTTGAATCAGAAGCGAATATATGTTTTATTCAAGAAACACACTTGGTTAAGGATGACTGCAGGGGGGACATAAATAGAAAATGGATAAAAGATATAATTGCAGATGGAGATAGTGCAAACTCCAAAGGAGTGGCCATTATAATAAAAAAAAAAATTTCAAGAATCAGTCATAGAATACATTCCTGATCCATATGGTAAATGTTTTTTTTCACAACCCCAGGTCCCATAGACGGGAAGAAAATTCTTTTTCTCAATATATATGGCCCATACCAAAAACAACAGGATTTTATTTTGGAAATCTACAACCTAGTATGTAAATACCCAGACAATTATCACATTATAGGAGGCGAATGGAATGCGGTTATAGATCTGGGCCTAGATCGTACCAGCAACCCAAACACGCATAACCTGCAAGCATCGATTGTCATAGCTGAACTTATATCAGACCAATGCCTTATTGATCCTGTCTCTTTTAGCGATGACCTTCAAAAAAGTAACATTTATACATACTATTCTAAATGTCATAAGTCCTGATCAAGGTTAGATTTCTTTCTCATCTCAGAGGCTCTTACCAAAGGGGAAGTTAAATATTACTCTGAACATAGATATCTATCTGATCATTCAAAGATAACATTGAAATTAAATCTGTCAGACAAATCATTCAGGAAGATAAACAAGGGCAACTGGTCTTTAAATGATAATCTACTACTCAAATCAGATGTGATATAAGAGGTATTAGGTATGCTAACAGAACTGGAGTAGAATCTAGAGACCATCACTATACCGTATGATATACAATAGGCAGCTTGTAAGACGAAACTTAGAGAGGTACTAATCCAAAAAGCCTCATACTATAAGAAAATGGTAAAAGAAAAAGAAAATAAGCTAATAGTTAAACTTAAAGAGTTAGAAAAGAAATTTCAGCTGGACATTGAAAAATGAATTGATGCCACACAAAATTGCTTGCCCTTCATAAATATAGTTACTCTTTTCAAGAACTAATGTCCATAGCCAAATATTCCGGGTGGGTGCAAGTTCCATCTAAAACATTGGTGAGGATAATTGAAAATAGACAGGAAGCCTTGAGGATTTCATTACTTTATTACCAAAGATAAGATATACAGTTCAGATCTACAAATAATAGAAATATTCCATCAAATCTATTCAGAGATATATGGGATGGAAATACAACAAACCCCTATGGGAGAAATTGAGGAATTTTTTAAGAACCTCACATTTCCTAAATTAAACAAGAACCAAATAGAGCTACTGAATGCCCCACTTAACCAACAAGAAATAATTGATGCCATAGATAATCTAAAATTAGGCAAAACCCCAGGTCCAGATGGATACACACCAGACTTTTATAAAACCTTCAATCAAAAACTGTCATCTATTCTTTTAAGAGTTTACAACTACATTAAAATAAATGGTATAACTGATCGGTATTTAAATAACTCTAAAACAATTTTTATCCCCAAAAACAGCTTGGACAAATCCAACCCTCATGACTATAGGCCAATTTCCTTGATCATCATGGATATTAAAATCTTATCTTCCCTACAAGCTGAGAGACTTAAAAAAGTTTAGCCCTTCATTCTATCCTCTGAACAATCTGGATCCATGTATAATAGGCATACATGGGACAATACTCTAACTTTAGATTCTATGCTCAATATTACTAAAAAGGAAAGAAATCCAAGGTATGCTCTAGTATTAGATGCCTGTAAAGAATTTGACAGAGTCAATTGGAACTTTCTCTTCTTAGCCATATTCTAATTCAACACCCCCAAATAACTTAATTTAATCAAATCCTGATACAATAATTCTTTTACATACTTATACATTAATAAAACACTATCAAAACCCATAAAAATATCTAATGGGATGAGAAAAGGCTGCCCCCTATTTAATCTAAACATTGAGCCCTTTTTCCTCTACATCTCACAAAGAACCTGTCACTCAATCCCCAGATTCTTGGACACCAAAGGAACTTTATCTGCTTTTTAAATATTTACTTTGAGCACCCAAATACGGACTCAAGGAAAATAATTACATCAATAATTGACTTCTTGAGAATCAATAACTACAGAGTCAGTCAAAATAAATCCCTTATCTTCCCTGTCAATCCATTACATAATAAAGAATATCTTTTTTCAGATCCCTCCTTTAAAGTAGTTCATTCTTTCAAGTACCTAGGGATAATGTATGAACATACCCATTCTTCCATATACCAGAATAATTTACTTAAAGCATGGTCAAATATTACTCAGGACCTGCATAGATGGCAACAGATGAATCTTCTCTATGCTATCTAAAGCAGCAATCATCAGGATTAAAATACTTCCTAAACTACTATATCACTATAATGCTTCAAACTTTATCATTCCAAACAACTTCTTTCTAAGGGTTAATAAATAGCTGTCCAAAGTTATCTGGTTTCCCAAATCAGAATAAACTACCTTAAATTGTCCTACCCTAAAGAAAAGGGGTCTCAGCCTACTGGACTTTCAACTCTATTACTGGATCATCTGTGCAAATAGAATTATCTTAATGTTGAGCTTTTATCCAAAGGAAGTCATCTGGTTCCCAGCATGGGCTAAAATCTGGCACAAACATCTGATTGCTAATAACATAAACCCCAAAGTCTTCCCGTTCATAACCTCAATAATCCTCAGGAACATCAATATAAACAACATCCTTAAACTGAGATTAAAAATATTTCAAGACTTTATGAAATCCCTCAAACTGGACTAGACCCTACCTTTCCTTCAACCTATTCAAATGAACCCTAACATCAAACTAAATAATAAACTGCTAAATCTCACCGATTACCCTTTAATCAAGGACTGTACAGTGTGGGACATACATAAACATAGATATAAATCTTCACAAGAATTAAGAGGCACTCTAAATGTAAGCAATAAATACACCATCATTCTATGATAGATCAGAGAGATTATATTAACATTAGGGATATGCCTTCTAATGAAAAAGATATAACTAGATTAGGTACAATCATTGAAAGTCTTTCTAGCGGGAAAAATGCTAATGAATATCTACAAACTGGTCAATGCCATTAAATATGAATCCTCTTGTTTATTCTGTAAGTACTGGAATCAACAGGGAAGTGAATTCACAGAAGAACAGAAATTCAAAGCAATTGAATTAACTATGAAGCTATCCCCATTTAAAAAACTTGTTTACACTCAATGATTAACAATAATACTTATTATACTCTCTCCATTTTGAACAAGTTTGACCCTAAAGTCTCCCCTTTCTGCCCATGCTACTCATTTCCTCAAGCTAACTTTTTGGTTCTGCAAATACACACATAAATTGTGGTGCTCACTTAAGGTACGTCTAGAGAAAATAGGCTATCAAAAATCAACTCTTTCTTGGAAACTAGCTATCCTTCATATTACAGACCTCAAGCTTTCAAAATTGAAATATCATGTTCTAATTACTCTTTGTCTACTAATGACGTTATACATTACAAAAAATTGGCTAGATTGCACCAAACATTCTTGGAATGGGTTTAGAAATATGGCAACTAAATACATAACCTCTCAAAAACTTATTATAAGAAATATAAACATGACTACTATCAGAAATTTTGGAATCTCATCTTTGATCATATTCTGGATGAACAGGTGTAGCATAGAGAGGATTAGAACTTGTAGCTATATACAGTATGACTCATTTGCCCATCTTGCTTTGTTCTCCTTCCTTCTATTTGCTGTTGTCCACGAATTCACATCTCCTCCCCACTTACAAGGTTATGAAGATGTATAGGTGCTTCTCTGGTTCCTCTTTCCTTACAGTTTGGTAGCACTATCTGTAAATAGTGTATTTAGCTGTTTTTAGAGAATTGGTTGTTTTTTTTTTTTATGTTATACTCAAACCATACTTGTAACTATTGCTAATTCATTCAAGTGTCAGATTGTATTTTGCATGTTCCTGTGTAAAAACAATAACAATTTTATTTGAAAGAAAAAGAAATGGGATGAAGTAACAGCCAGAGTGATTGAAACAAAGTTAACAAAAGCCTTTAATTGAAAACCCCAGGCCCAGATGCAGTGCCTAACTTTTGGTTAAAAGTATTAACATCTTTGCATGAAGACCTGGCCATGAGTAAGAACTATGTATATGCACACCCTGAACAGACACCAGTCTGGCTAACAATGGGTAAAACAATGTTCCTACTTAAGAGTGAACCTGCAAACTACCCCAAAAATTATAGACCAATATCTTGCCTTCCGACAATGTAAAAACTATACATGGGAATTGATGCTGACAGAGTTTATAGTTATTTAAAAGAAAACTCAATTATGGCAGTAGAACAAAAGGGCAATAAAAGGAAGTCATATGGAATAAAGTATTATTTGTTGTTAAATAAAGTCATAGTGAACTGTAAAAAGGGGAAGAATCTAAGTATGGCATGGATTGACTACAAAAATTATTTGATAACATCCCACATTTGTGGATAAAAGGGTGCTTAAAAATGTATAATGTCCATCCTACACTGATTGACTATGTTACAGTGACCATGAAACAATGGCAGACCAATTTTCAATTAAACCATGATAAAGGACAAATTATTATCCCAAGGATAAAAATTCAAAAGGGGATATTCCAGGGTGACTCTCTTTCACCTTTGCTGTTCTGCCTTGCCCTTAATTCATTAAGCTGTTTACTTAATAGCTTAGGCCATGGCTACAATTTGGCTCCTAGAAAACAACAAAGTCTAAAGACTTCTCATCTTCTGTTTCTAGGTGATTTAAAACTGCATAGCTCATCAGATGAAGAACTGAAAGCACAGCTGCAGGTTGTCAAAACATTTTCAGTTGATATTAGAATGTCATTTTGCCTTGATAAACGTGCAAAAGCAACCTTTAAAGCAGGAAAACTGCAGCACCAGGAAAACATCAGTTTGGGACAAGAATGTGATATAAAAGAACTTGAGCAAAGGGAGTGTATAAATACTTGGGAACTGATGAAGCATCAGCAATAAAACATGAACAAATGCAAGTAAAATGAAGTAAGGAATATTTTAGAAGACTTAAATTAGTCCTGAAAACAGCATTGACATCGAGGCACAAAATCCAAGCTATAAGCCAATTTGCTCTTCCTGTCCTAACGTACAGATTTGAAATGACTGACTGGCCCCAAAACATGTTGAGTAGATTAGATATTAAAAGAAGGATGCTTCATGCTCACCAAATGATCTTTAAAAATCAGTGCATGCCAAGATTATATATTCCCCATTCCGAAGGAGGAATGGGCCTCCTTGAAATTGATTACATGTACAGATCTGCAATCATGGGTCTCCACACCTATCTGCTGACCTCACGAGACCCAAATGTAATGAAAGTTTTGAAACATGAGGAGAATAAGTCAAGATGACTATCCCTGCTTAATCTAGCAAAAGCATATCAGCATCATGCAGGTACGGAAATCAAACCAGAAGTAGATAAAAATCAGGCAGCAACTGAATGTGCCAAAAAACAAAAGAAAGAATATAAGGTGAAGAATCGGATGAAAAGGCAAGAAATGTGGAAAATGCATAAATGTAGTTGCAAGTGCAGAAAATTTCTGGAAGAACCTCATGTTGATCAGGAATGAATGCAGGAATGGTTAAGGAGAGGTGAAAGGTTAATACTGGTGGCTCAAGATAGTGGGCTCATACACGCTGGTTTACAAAGTCCATTGAACATGTGGGAGAAACAGACAAATGTAGGTTTTGTAAAACCAAACTGGAAACAGTCGCACACCTCATTGCTGGTTGTGACATACTAATTGCAGAAGGACTGTATACTGAAAGGCAAAATAATGTGGCGAGACTGTTGCACTGGGGATTGTGCAAACATTATGGTTTTGAAGTGGCTGAAAAGCACTGGAAACATGAGCCACAAAGCATCATAAATAATGATGGTCTACATCACATGGGATCATCCATTACCAACAATTCAAAAGATAGATGCTAGAAAACCAAATAATGGTCCAGGAAAAGAAGACAAGAGTAGCATTGATCATTGAAATCTCCACATTCAGTGACTTCAGTGTCCTGTGCACAAAGATACATAAAGTTCTAAAATATCAGGATTTGCAAGCAGAAATGAGGGCAATGTAGAAGAAAGATACCCAAATCGTTCCAATAGTAGTAGGAGCAACAGGTCTTATAAAAAAAGAGTCTAAAATCTTTAGATACGCTACCAATACATGTAACTCCATGCGAACTGCAGAAGGAGTCATTACTGGGCACATTGCGGGTGCTGCGAAGAGCACTTTTGGATTGAACACAGGAATGGTTAAGGAGAGGCAAATTCAAACCAAAAGATGAAAAGTTTATATTGGCAGCCCAAGACAGTGGGCTGTATACACACTGGTTTAGAAAGTCCATTAAACATGTGGGAGAAACAGATACATGTACATATTTTAAAACCAAATTGGAAAAAATTGCACACCTTGTTGCTGGTTGTGACATACTAATGGCAGAAGGATTGTATACTGAAAGGCACAATAATGTGGCAAGAATGTTGTGCTGGGGATTATGCAAAAATTATGGTATTGAAGTGGCTAAAAAACACTGGAAACATGAACCACAAAGCATCTACATCACATAGAATCAGCCATTACCAGCAGTTCAAAAGATAGATGTGAGAAAACCAGATATAGTGGTTCATGAAAAGAAGACAAAAGTATAATTGATCATTGAAATCACTACACCCAGTGACTACAGTGTCTTGTGTACAGAGAGACACAAAGTCATAAAATATCAAGATTTGCAGGCAGAAGTGAGAGCAATGTGGAAGATGGAAAAAAGGTAGAAAATAGACAGTTCCAGTAGTACTAGGAGAAACAGGTCTTATAAAAAAATCTACAATCATATTTAGATATGTTTACCAATAAATGTAACTGTAAGCCATGGTGGTGCAGTGGTAGCATTGTCACTTCACAGCAAAAGGTTCTCCCGTTCGATTCTCGGCTGGAGTGCCTTCTGTGTGGAGTCTGCATGTCCTCCCCATGGTCGAGTGGCATTCGAAAGACATGCATGAATAAGCGTGCCTTCATTGAAGGTTGGGCATCGAGCTGGTGCCTTCGCACCATAAAAATCTACTGCCAATCATTAGCGGACCAGAGTTCTGCTGTGGCAACCCCTAACCGGAAAAAGCTGAAAGAAGAACAACCAATAAATGTAACTCCATACAAACTGCAGCAGGAGTCATTACTGGGCACATTGCAGGTGCTGCAAAGAGCACTTTTGGCTGACAAAGATTAAAACAATACTAATTTCACAAACTTTAATAGTACTTTGACTTAGGAATAGGGTCTATTCCCGTCATGGTATTAGAAACCCAAAAGATTTGGAGAAATTAAAAAAGAAGGACAAGGTAAAAATATGAGGCAAAATCAGAGGTGAGGTGCAAAAGTCATGGACAGATAAAAGGTAGCATTCAATGACATTAGACAAATTCAGAGACAAGAGTTATGGACTTTATGTTAAATGTGATGTGCTTGTGTGACAGTGAAACAGGCGCCTTCACATTTATTTTCCACATAAAAGGAATGCAGAATGCATGGAGGTTTGAAGACTGGATTAAACAACAATGTGTAACTAAACTTAAAAATGAAAATTAGCCAAAAATTAAAAGTAAAACTGCCCTACTTTAAAAATCCTCTTTCTGTACACCTTTCTTCCTCTTACTGACTAGGTAATGGACTCTACAAACCCTGACAGGATGTCAGCATATCAGCAAGAAAGTAGAACTTCCTGCAGAAGTAATTGATGGGGGCACAGCATGTTATGGGTATGGAGGTTATTGTTTTGGAAGTGATCTTCCTTAAAATGAAAAGTGAGAATGCAAACGTAAATGACAGAAAGACAACCAAAGTAATTACTGAAGGAAAACATTTTGAAAACAGATAGTCCACTTTGATTTGTCAGTTTGCAGTTGATCTTTAAGGCCATTTGCCCTTTGTATAATAACCAACACCACTGGCAGGATTAAATATCGATGAATGTATTGCACAAAAAAAAAAAAAAGATGTTGAAGAAGTAAAGACATACAAATTTATTAAACTGTGTGTAGATTCTAAAATTTATTCTCAGATACAACAGATTACAGATACATTTACAAAATCTTATGCAAAACAGTTTGGTTCCACAAAAGGGGTGATAACTTATCCTAGGTGACACCCAGGTAACCTCAGATACTGGAATCAAATTAGATTATATTGAAAAAAAAATGAGAACACTTCAGCAAGAACTTACAGTACCATTATATTTATTATTTACTAGGTAATATAAATATGGGGAGTTTCCTCAAGATTGGAAATGTATTTATTAAACCTGTCTTTAAGGGAAAGGGGAGTAGGACAAACCCCGAGTCATACAGACCCTTAAGTCTACTTTCATGTTGATGAAAAATAATGGAGAAGGTAATATTGGATAAATTATTGTCAGAACTGGATAGGTTGGGACTTGAGACCATATATATGCATATATCGAAAATAGTCCTATTACCACCTGTAACATGATATTCTATAACAGTATAATAACAGTTATGAATAAAAAATGGTGCTGTGATATAATTTATATAGATTTAAATACAGCATTTGGCAAGGCTGTGCACAAAACACTGATCAATAAATTAGAACAATTAGGTATCTATGAACTCTTGATAAGATGTATAGCTGCATGGCTTACAAATAGAACATGGCAAGTATCATACAGGAGTTAGACAGGTAAAATTCTTGGTTACAGTCAGGGTGTCCTAGGTGCTTACTTGTTTAGATTATATCTATCAGATCTAACTTTTTCATCTGAGGTGTTCTATAGTATATATGCAGATGACCTGAAATTGGGTAAACTGATTACATGTGTTACAGATAAGCATGTTTGCAAAAGAACTTGTGTAAGCTGACCATTTGGGCACAGGAGAATAACATGCTGATAAATACATCAAAAACTAAGGATATGAAATTTGGGAGACATAAACTGAAATGTGAATATTTAGTACAGCACAGTGATTGAAACTGTTTTCATTTAAGGACCAGGGTATATGGGTAGATCCAGCTTTGAGTTTTTCCTAATCATATTAACTGATTGGTTAGTGGTAGGTATAGAACTATAGGTTATATAAAAATATTTAAAAGATTTATAAAGCCCAGGAAATCAGAAATAATGACGTCATTGTTTGTTAGTTGCATTAGACTCAAACTTGAGTATGGAATAACAACATGGAAACCTTATAAGAAAACAAGCATGAGTAAACTGGAAAGAGTACAGCGGAAATATTTGCATGTATAGGCTTCATATATACTTGGATATTGAGGATGGACATGGCTATATGCAGTCATGCTTGAAAGACTTAAGGCAAGTGGCAGACAGTGCAGCTTTTATTATTAATATTTTAAAAAGGTTATGTTTTATATAGGGGTATTGTTATGTGCACACCCTGACTGCTTTAAAGAATGTGAAAGGGTGTGATAGCAAAGATTGAAAAAGGGGAGACACAACAAAGAGGGGAACACAGAAGGAAAACATCAAGAAGTTTGTGCTGAAGGAGGTGGGAGAGGAAGGTGTTTTTGGTGGGGAAAGAAGCCACTATTTTTTCAAAATTTTTTATAAGAAGATAGTGTGGGTTGGAAGTAGGAAAGAGGATGTAGGAGTGGGGATAAGAGAATGAAGGGAAGAGAAGGAGGGGTGCCCAACAAGAGTCCCCTGGTTCAAAAGGTCTCAAATGTTTCTATTGCTAGATGGTGCAGCAGTAGAAGGCCCCGATGTTGAGGGGGCAGGGGCCTGTGGTAAGGCAGTGATCAGTGCCAATGTGGGCACTGTTTTCAGCTGCTGAATGGAAGCTTTCATAGGCTGAACTAGCCTGTCCATGACCTACTCCACTACATCTAAACCAAGTCCAGAAGTTCTGTTCAGTGATGTTTGCCAATTTGCCATGTTCCAGGGTACCTACACCACAAGTGCCACTGCCCCAACCCTGTGAGGACTTCCCAGGATGAGCACAGGGGGAATGTTCTCTATCCTGAAAAGTACGCTTCTGGGTTGCTCCTGAGGAATTTGGATCTGTAAAAAAATTAACATAAATGGTAGAGAAAGAAAATAAAGACAGACATTGAATTGCATAATTAAAATAAGAAGAGAGAAAAGGGGGGAGATAAGTTCACACATATACTGTTACACAACATTCAATTTCTTACTTTCAAACAATTTATGTTTACAAATCTTTGTTGAAACAGAATGTACAGGAAGTGCTTATGCAAACATGGGAACAATGGTATGGGAAGTGTTTTGCATACTTAGGAAGAATGAGTGTATTGCTATCCATATATCGGTGGGGTTTACATTTTGCAGTTTACTATACTAACATAAATAATAATTAGATGCCATATTTGTGCCTGATATGCATTTGTTTGCAGTATTGAACTGAAACCACCATTCAAAAACACTTGTACTTGTATACCTGCTAAAATTAGTTGCATACTGCATGTATACATTGACATATTTGTTAGATGTAGTTGCAGTAATGTACAGAAAGCAATGGAGGCCTTCATTTAATATCCTTTATAAATACTTGCAGTTATGTACAGTAATTGAATCAGTTAAAGACAATATACTGCATTTATATATTGACATATCTTTTAGATTTTGTTGCAATAAGGTACTGAAAGCAGTGTTGACCTTCAGGTACCATCCTGTATACACTCTTGAAGTCATATACAGTAATAAAACCAGTTGAAGACAGTACTGCATCTACTACTTTATTCATGCTTACCAAAGGCTTCACCCAGTCGGATCATTCTCCTACTCTGCTCGGAATTATATGTTTCCTCACATATTAGAATGAGAGAACATAAAGACAGTTGTTGTTTACTTGCACTTAACCTTTTTTTTCTTGAACATTGTTATATAACTACTAATACTCTGCAGGGAATGTCACTCACTGTTGTGCTTACAATATGTTTAAATATGTATTAATATCGGAGATCCCACAATCTACCAATATTTCCAATATTTCAAATTAGTGGTGGATCCAGGAATTTGCAAAACAGGGGGTGCAGTCTGGTTAGATGAATACCGGGATGGGACTGGGAAAGAGAGACACTGGATGTGGTGGTTGTGGAAACATTACCTTAAGAAGTTCTGACATCATATGTGGAAAGACAGCAGTATACATTCAGTCAAACCTGATGTTGCTCTAGATGTGGTAGTAGAAACAGATATTTCCTGTCCAGCACACAGCGTTCATATAGATAGAAGTATTTTCAGTGCATGCCTGGAAGAGATGATTGGTTACTTATGCCAAGCCACACTTCCATGGCATAGTGGGTATATGCACTGTTATGAACTTGGAAATAATCCCACTGAAAGTGAAAATTGCCACAAAAAATATTTAAGTATTTTTTTTTTTTTTTTAATTAAATAATGATTTATGAGGAAACAGCAAAATTAAGTTTAAGTATCACAGTAGGTAAGACATAGATGTGTAAAAATCATAAAAAACAAATACTCAGTTTAGTTATGAGCAGTGTATAAAATATTGTAACCACTGTTGCATTTTAGAAAGGATTGTAAGTCAAAATCTACATTATTGTTATGCAACATATAATATAAACCACAGGCACAGATGTTTGGATAAATTAGTAAAAGCTTCATTTAACTGATGTAGCAAATAACTAAACTCATAAAACTCTCCTAAGCAGACCATAATATTTTTGGATAGTTTATTGTTCTTGCAATGGTTTTAAGCACAATGAATTTTCTTTTAGAAGTCTTTTAATAACAAAAGTCCTACTGTACCTTGTCTGTCCTTTCAACAACTCTGTGTGTGGGAAAGGGAGGCAAGGCCTGTCTCCAGGGGTTCAGAAATGTCAATACTGGCTGTCAACTTTCTCAAGTCAAAGTCCATAGAATGGAATGGAAAGGAAAGGAAAAAGTGTTTTGAGGGAAAGTTCAAGAGAGAAAGAAAGGAAAGGAACAAGTGTGTTTCGAGGGAAAGTTTGAGAGAGAAAGACAAAAAGGAAGGGAAGAAGTGTGTTTCAAAGGAAAGTTCAAAAGAAAAAGAAGGAAAAGAAAGAAACAAATGTGTTTCAAAGGAAAGTTCGAAAGAAAAAGACAGAAAGGAAAGGAACAAGTGTGTTTCAAAGGAAAGTTTGAAAGAAAAAGAGGAAAAAGACAGAAATAAGTGTTTTTCGAGGGAAAGTTTGAGAGTGAAAGACAGAAAGGAAAGGAAAAAGTGTGTTTTGAGGGAAAGTTCGAGAGAGACAGAAAGGAAAGGACAAGTGTGTTTCGAGGGAAAGTTCTAGAGAGAAAGACAGAAAGGAAAGGAAGAAGTGTGTTTCGAGTGACAAAGACAGAAAAGTAGTGCACCTGGAGAAAAAGGTAATTCTTGTGAATAAGAGTGCCATGAGAACTTGGGGAATTGTATGCATAATATTCATAGGTTCATAGGTTCATACTAGGCTATCTGCCCTGGGCAATTATAAGCCTAGCCCAATTTTGTTTGGCTTACGCCACCCCTTGATTTGAGTATACTCTGCCCTTTTTAAGGTTTAGTTTGCTGTGCCTCTGTCTAATAGTGACAAAGAAGTAATCCCTGGGACAAACCTACAATCCCCCATCAAGATTCTTCCTGAAGAGATTCAGTGAGGTGCTCTGCCTAACATGAATTGGAATTCTGTTCCAGAGAGAAGGGAGCCTCTGGGTTATGAATCTGTCCCTCCAGCAAGTTCTATTTATTTCAGTGCTGAGGTTCAAGTCCCTCGAGCGTGTGGCTCTAAGGGATTTAGATTTACTGAGGTGGAGCATGTCCATTAATTCTGGATTGGACATAGCTTTATATGTCAGGCATAGATCGCCTCGAAGTAGGCGGTATGGAACTGAGTAGAGCTGGAGTTTTTTTAACAGAGCAGCATATGGCATCTGTTTGAGTCCCTTGATCCTCTTGGTGAGGTACTTTTGGGGTCTTTCTAATTGCTGCAGGTGTCGGGTAAGGTACATCCCAAAAGGGGCATTGTATTCTATGATGGGCCTGATGAGGGATGAGTAAAGGGGCACGATTACCTCTCTTGATCTAGATGTGAATCCTTTCATGATGAGGTGGGCTATGTAAAAGGTCTTTCTAACCACTTTGGCAATGTGGTTGTCAAAGGAGAGATTGCTATCAACTTGGGTCCCCAGATCCCCAATTACTTTCTCTGTACTTAATGGGTTACTGCCTATGTGGTAATTTGTGGGCACATTGTTTTTGCCAAAGGGTATGACTATACACTTTTTGGCATTTAGCTTTAGACCATGGCTCTGGCACCAGTTATCCGTCTCTGTGAGACCTTTTTGAAGGATGTTTGTGTCAGCTGGAGAGTTGATTATGGCGCCTAGTTTGCAGTTGTCTGCGAACTTGGTGAGCCATAGTCCTCCCACGATGGCCTGTACCTCGGAAAAGTATATACCGAACAAGAGCGGTCCCAGGGCAGAACCTTGTGGGACGCCACTTGTGACCGGTTTAGAGTCTGACATGGCTCCAGCAACTCTCATACTGTGGGTTCTGTCTTTGAGCCAGTTTGACCCATCTTGTGACATAGGGGTTTATATTTAAGCTGGGTAGCTTATCTATGATGCCAGAGTGGGGTATTGTGTCAGATGCCTTTGCTAGGTCCAGATAGGCTGTGTAGACTACCTTCCCTTCATCTATGGCTTTGGTGACTGTTTCGAAGTAGTCAACCAGGTTCAGAAGGCAGGATCTGCCCTTGACAAAGCCGAACTGGGTAGGATCTAGTGTCTGTAGGTCCCCAATGTCTTTGTTTATGAGCTCCATGATGATCCTCTCCATAGCCTTGCAGACTAAGCTAGTCAGGCTTATGGGGCGATAGTTTCCAGGGTCCGTGGAGGCTCCACCTTTGTGGAGTGGGACCACTGTTGCTGTACGCCATTCTGTGGGCACATATCCTGTAGTGAGGCTGAGATTGTACAGCTGTTTTATTTGAGGGATTAGTTCTTCTTGGAGTTCATGTAAGACGCAACCTGGGACACCATCTGGTCCCATGGAAGCAGTGTTTTTTGCTTTGGAGAGGGCAGCCTTCACCTGAGCATCAGAGATGTTTGGGAGGCAGCCCTCTGCTGGGATATATACTTGCTCTTTTTTGGGGGGGGGGTGGAGAAGTTTGCACTGAACCTGTCTGCCAGGATATTGGCGATGTCTGTGGGTTCAGTGTATTTTTTGTCATTTAGAATCAACTCAGAACAAGTCTGGGAGTTGCATCCCAGGTTCCTAACATAACTGAAAAAAGCCTTATGATTGTCTTTAGTGTCCTGAGCAATTTTTCTCTCGAAGCTGGCCTTGGAGAATTTTATGAGGGATCGTAATTTTTTGCTAGTACTGATCAGGGATGCCTTCCCTATTAGGGATTTTGCTCTATGTAGTATCTTCCTCCTTCTGTTGTATAGTTTATTTATGGCTGGGGTCCAGCAGACTGGACACCTGCCTTTGGATGTTTGGGTTTTGGTTTTGTTTGGGATAGCATGATCCATGCATTCCTGGAGATGTCCGTAGAATGCATTTATATAGGATTCTGCAGTTTGGGCCGTAGTTTCCACTGGCCCTGGGGCCTTGAAGGATTGCACTTTGGTTTGGAGAAGTGAGAGGTTCGCTTTTGAGAAGTTTTTCACTGTGGTTTTCTGGGCTGGGGGTGGGGTCGGGATGTGGACATCCAGTGAAATTAATTTATGATCTGATCTTACCAATGAGGGATATACTTCAGGTGTGGAGCATAGAGTCCCCATGTTGGTAATGATCAGGTCTAGTATGTTATCCCCTCTTGTGGGAGTGGTGACTAGTTGTTCCATAGCATTTGAGTTTATAATTTCCAGGAACCTTTGGGCTAAGGTGCTGGGGCTTGAGTAGTGCTCCCAGTCTATGTTTGAAGTTGAAGTCGCCCAATATAATGGTGTTCATCCTGAGGAAATCACCCTATTGATTGTGGTATTTCCCCTGCCATGTATGCCTTTGGTTACTGGCAACTTGTTAATGACGTATGTGGTTAGTGACAAACCTGGGTTTGAGAAAAGAAAGGAAAAGAATGAAAGGAAGAATCCTGTTTCAAGAGGAGAAAAACGGAAATGAAATGAAGAAGCATATTTCAAGAGAGGCAGTTTGAGAGAGAAAAGAAAGGAAAGGAAGAAGTGTGGTTCAACAGAGTAAGAAAGAAAATAAGTACTTTTGGAGAAAAAGGTAAGTGTTGTAAATAAGAATAATACAAGACCAAATGATTGGCTGTTTCTGAGTTAGTAGCTTGGGGAATGGGATGTACAACATTGGTTAGAAATACAGGCTTGTGAGCTAGGCATGGTAGAACAAAAGAAATACATCTGTTTGTTAGCTTAAATTAAGGGAAATGCAGAAATGCAGTCCCACACAACCATAAATTATGCAGTTGAGATTCCCACGTTTGGGAAGATCACAGAGGTCTACCCAACAGAAAAGTGCAATGGAAGAGCTTCATCCTAGGGAAAACACCTTCTTGATTGTGGTATTCCAACTTCCAGGTAAGAAAGAAGCATGTTTCAACAGAGAAAGTTTTAGAGAAAAACATAGAAAGGAAAGAAAGAATTATTTAGAGGGATTGACAAATGTTAAAGTATTGTAGAATAGGGGAAATCTCACAGAATAAGAAGAGGATCAACTGCAGAATGCTCAACAGAAAAAAAGGGAGTACCTTGATAATATACACAAGTTTAAAAACATTGGTGTTAAGTAACTATTTTTCATAATTTGATAACTCTAGAGTAGAAAAACATTTAGAACAATGATTTAGGCATCAGAAAGTTGAAAGAGCTGTCACCACACTTAAGGAGCCTGTAGCAAGGAAGGTAACAAGACATCCTGTAGAGGTATTAGAAATATTTTGGAAATCTTATGAAAGTCTGTATAAAGTGAAGAAATATGGAAATCAAGAAAAGATACAAATGGAAATGTTTATGGAAGAATTAAATATGCTAAGGTTAGAGGTAGATGAGGCCCAATTACTAATAGGATAGGAGGAGATGAGATAAAAATGTTCATCTATAACCAATGTACAGGAAAGTCCCCAGGAATAGATGGTATTCCTGTGGAAGTTTGGAAGTTAGGAGGGAAAAACTGATAAAGATCTGGAAGGTTTTGTTTAACGGTATTTTAAGAGGAGGAGAAGTACCAGTATCCTGGAAGAAAGCTGTAGTAACAGTAATACCAAAAGAGAGTAAAGATCTATCGGATCCAGTTTCATACAGGCCCATTTCAATACTAAACCATGATTATAACGTGTTCATGTCTATAATGGCTTAAAGAATGGCAAAAGTAATTCAAAATTGACAGATATGGATCAATGTGGTTTTGTGGAGGGGAGGCAAATATTTGACAGCATTAACAGAACATTGATGATCCAGAGGGAAGCAGAATGTAAGAAAATACCACTATTATCGGTGAGTCTTGATGCAGAGAAAACATTTGATAGAGTAAGCTGGGACTTTTTGAGCAGAGCAATGGAAGCATTTGTATTTCCTGATAAAATTATAAGGTTGATTACTAGGATATATGAGGGACTGGAGGTGAAAATTAATGAGGGTGGGGTCCTTTCTGATAATTTCTGCTTGAATAAAGGAATCAGGCAGGGGGTGTTCTCTTTCCCCTTTGTTATTTGCATTATATTTAGAACCATTGACAGAAAATAAAGGAATCAGAAATTCAAGGGTATAATTTGTATGGTTGTCAGGAAAAACTGGTTGTATTTGTAGATAATATTATTTTATACCTGAAAAAAAACAGAAAGGAATATTATATGGTTGTGTAACATTTTGAGACGGTTTCAAATCTTTTCAGGATGCAAAATGAATGAAGCTAAAACAAAGGCAATAGCAGTAAATTATGTGCCCATACACAAATTGGTTCAGCAATATCTATATTTTGGGGACATGATAAAATGAAGTATTTAGGAGTGGCAGCTAAAGATATGTGGGAAGAGACTAAACAAAAGACAATAGAAAATAGAAAATGGAAGCTCTGTTATATGGATATGGTTAGTAAGATACAAGCAGTTAAAATGTTTTTAGTCTCTTTAGTCTTATACATAGGTCAGGCATATTTTTATCAACCAGAGGAGAAGTTGTGGATAGCAATTAATAAATAGCTGAAGGACTTTATCTAGGGGAGGGGTGGCCAGAGTCAAGTGGAATAAGTTGATTCTTCCAGTAGAACAGGGTGGATTGGGATTACTTGATTTGAAGGGGTATTTCAGAGCTACACAGTTGGGTCTCCTATACATAGCACAAGCAGAAAACTATAATTCAAAGTAGAAAGGGATGATGATGAAACATGGGGGAAGCTCAAGAAATAAGGAGAGACTGGGATTTTGAATGCAGACCTTTAAGGAATATAAAAACAATCATATAGAATATTATATTCATAAAGTAGCAGAAAGTATTCCAAGAACAAAGCCAAAACAGGAATGGACAAAGGAGATTTTGCCAATAGGGATGACTGCAATTAGGGATACAGACAATAAGCAACAGGGGGATAGAATTTATTGGAGAATTAAGATGTTATATATAAATACTATGGAATTCATTCAAATATATTTGAATAATAACATTTTTTTTGAGAATTTATTGGAGAAAACTGGCAAAGGAACCAAGGTATTGGGAGCAAATAACTTGAGAGGGAAAGATAACAGAATGGGAAAACACCAAGAATTTATTTGGACTGCAGGTTAGAGATTGCCTTCTCTATCAGGGATTGATATCAGAGTATAGGCAAAGAGAAAGAAATAGGGGGGGGGTCCTAAATGAAAGATGCTACCATTAAAAAGGAATAACTAGTAGAGCATATAAAATATTGCATGATAACTATAAGAATCAATCAGAGGAGGTTAAAAAGGATTGTGAAGAGAGATTGGATAAGCAATTCACAAAGAAACAATGGGGGAATATATGTATATCTCCCAAATATGCAACAAAGTCTGGAAGGTTTAGGATTTTTGCTTGGAAATGTTTACATAAATATTTATAACCCAAGTAGATGCCAGAGAATTTTTCCTCAAGTAGACAGCAAATGTAGGAGGTTTGACAGGGAAGAAATGGGTAATTGGGAACATATCTTCTGGGAGTGCAGTGAGTTGGCAGAATTTAAGGATTCCCTGCAAGCTGTGCTGTCATAGATGCTGGGTGGACAGATTGGTGTGATGAGGGAGATGATTTTTTTCTGAGCTATGATGCAGAATTGTAATTGTCTATATGTGGTAAGGCCTTGCTGTGTCTAATTACAGTGGTTGCCAAAAAAGCAATTACTAGAAAATGGAAATCAAACTCTAAACCAACTGTATTAGAAGAAGTAAATATAGTAACAACTGGAACTGAGGTCTTTAGAAAAGGGTAGGAACAAACTACATGGGAAAAAATGGAAATTGTGGGAACAATACATACAGAGGAGGAATACGGTTTAAAAAGGCAGGACTTACATGAGGTATGTAATGTTTGACTGAAGATGATTGGGGAGATTATAAGTGATGTATAATGTCTGCAACTGTGAGTGTGTCATTATGGCTTGTGACGGAAAATGCTTGCAACTAGGATTGTGTCATTGTGGTTTGTTTTCATTTATATAAATGTATGATTGACTATGTTGTAAGTGATAACAAAATAGTCCAAAACAAACATATTAGCAGCTAAAGGTGTTCCGTGAAAGAAAAGGCAATGCTGTAAATAAATCAGGAACGATCCATCCTGAATGGTGCACCTTTTTGTGTTTTTATATATTTTCTACGGATTTTTATTGAGGGTTCATTTTAATAAAGGATTTCAAGAGTTTTGGGATGTCCATGGTAGTTCATTTGTGATTTATTCGCAGCATGTTGTAAGTGATGGTTTAATAAATATGTTTCTTGTCTAAAAAAAAAAAAAGAAAGGGCAGCAACTGAATAATTTGTGTAATCAAATTCCTGAAATGCTACACATCAGATTAGCAAAGCAAATGACTGGAAATACAGCAGTGGAAAATACTGAAGATAATTCAAAACTGAGGATTACTCATACTTCTCAAATGTACAGATTTTTGCAGAATGCCTAGATTTTTACCTCATATTTTTGGTCTGTTTTTCACAAAATTGTGGTTTTCTGGCAAATTGGTGGCAAATCATTAAAGATTAAAGTTAGAAAATAATGATAGACATTTGAGTTTCAGACTTCATACCCTTCAGAAAAATTCATGCTAATGCAAAACCTGCTATTCTACCAACTTTCTAAGGTTGTAAGAGCAGTATTTAAAAATTGCCCCTGTTTTGGGGCCTTTGTCCCACTTTTATTTATGGCTTTGTCCAGATTTTCTTGCTCTAAGAGGTTGAGAGGTATGGGATCACTCAGAAACATTTTTGTAAGCATACACATCTGGTTTCCCATTGCTTAAGCCAAGTGATTTTACAAAAACACATGTGCCTTATTTATTTTGCAGTTAACTGACGCAGAGTTTGAACTTTTGGAAAAATAAAAATCCTGACAGCTGTTAAAAAAAAATCTGAAAATTCACAATGGAATAATACTTTAGTAAAAAAAAAAAGTGTCTAAAGGAAAACATATTTCCTCCACAAAGGATTTAAAATAGTAACCATTTTGAAATAAATATAAAGGAAACTTAGTAAGAGTATGTTTGTTGAAAGTCATGGTTGCAGTAAAGCTCATTAACACTGAGAGCTGCTCCTAAAATTACAGTTCACCCATACACTACCTCTGCCAGGATTGCTAAACATATGAGGGTCTTGGTTGCAGAGGATCACCCAAGCAAACTGAAATGCTCTTAAGAACAAAATGCAGTTGTGTAGTCACCATCCCTTAAATGCAATCATTTTGCTGCAGGTAACAAAACAACTTTAGCATTTCTGCACTTACTAAAGAATACAGCACCGATATGGATACAATTGAATCAGTGAATAATAACTCTTAACTTATTTGCTCAAGAATTCTGATCAAAGGCAAAAATAATAGGGGAGGAGAGACAGGGGTCCAAAATTAAGGGAATGTTTTTTTTAATATGGTAATTTACTTAAAAGGTTAAAAGAACAGCAGATTCTGCATTGAGTTGCATTTTCTGAACTACTGAATGTATGATTCCCTAATGTCTGGCATTACTGACTCCTGTAATCCTCTGCAATTTACCTGAAAATCAAACATTTTAGCAGAGGCAGGGCAAAAATATAAAGCAAAATCAAGAACGTTCTGCAAAATAAGGGACAGCTGTGAGAGGTATGAATGAAGGACTTATTACCACTGCTCTTCAAGTCAGACATAGCTGGCAGCCCCCCTTCAGCTGTTAAGAAGGCTGGCATTTACTTTCTTATTGCAGCATGCCGTGGAGGTTAAAAATGGGTCAGTACAATTTGATGCATGCATTTTGTTGTTGTTTCATTCAAATATATGTAGATGTAGTAGACAGCACCACTTTGCATTTTATTCTATTTTAACTGATGGGGAGCACTTTCTTCTTACCAGAAGTATATAAATGATAAATGAATAAATAAATAGCAAGTAGCTATAGGAAAGGCAAGTCAAGGGTGTATAATACTAATAATAATAATTGTAAACTAATAATTGTGCTAACAGTTTAAATAATAGAAGACCTCTGGCTGCAATTGCATAGCCAAGCAAACTGGACACATACTGTGCACAAACCTATTGCTCATCTTCACAGGTTATATTAGCACATATTGTTCTGGTTTGCTCCTAGAACACACTCCTGAATTATTAAAAAGCTGTAAAGTTTCCCTTTCAATCTTTGAATCATTTCCCTTGGACTTACGAGTTTTCCATACATTTATTTATCTGGAAATCTGCCACTTAGATGATAACATGGTACAGTGAGTATTTAACAGAAGAAAGAAGAAAAAAACATGCATTTAAAATATAGTAATAATGGAGCGTGTACATTGCAAAGGGAATGTGTACATGATACCCCTCAGCTGTCCAGATTTTTGCCTCATATTTTTGGTCTGTTTTTCCTAAAATCTGTAGTTTTCTGTCAAATCACTGGCTAATCACTGAGGACTGAAGTGAGAAAATAATGGCAGGCATTTGAGCTTCTGACTCCATATCCTTCAGAAAATTTGTGCTAAAGCACAACCTGTAATTCTATCAACTTTCTAAGTCTGTGAAAGCAATATTCAAAAAGTGTTCTTATACTTGGGCCTTTGCTCCCCCCATTATTTTGGCTTTGTCCAGATTTCTAGCTCAAAGAGGTTGAGCGGTATGGTGTACATTAAAAAGAAACTGTCTTGTTTTGAAACAACTCATTCACTAAAATAACATCATTAAATGGAGAATACCATACCTCTCAAATGTCCAGAGATTTGGCTCATATTTGTGGTCTGTTCCTCATAAAATATGTGGTTTTCTAGCAAATTACTGGGATGATCTAAAGATTGAAGTCAATAAGTAATGGCATACATTTGAGTTTCAGAGTTCTAATCCTCTAGGAAAATGTATGTTAAAACAAACCTTGTTACTCTGGCAACTTTCTAAGTTTACAACAATAATATTTAAAATATGTCCCTATTTTTGAGCCTTTGTACCCCCATTTTGCCAGGCTTTGTCCAGATTTTCTTACACTAAGAGGTTGAGAGGTATGGAGAATACTTGTATTGCACACACACACACACACACACACACACACACACACACACACACACACACACCTTACAATACAATAAATACAGACACACAGAATATATGATGGTAGGAAGAATAATGAACATTATAAACCTGTTCTGTACATAAAAAAACACTTGTGTGATCAGCAGTACAATTTGCGTAAAACAAAGCAGACAGCAAAATGTATGATTTTATTAGGAGTCTGCAATTTTTACAGCACCGTGCAGCTGAATGTTTAAATGCCTGAAAGTTCCATAAAGACATTTTCCGTCTTGTAACTAATAACCAAACGCACCAAAGCCATTGCTAAACAAGAGGGGCACCACCAAATAAAAAGGATAAAATCATCCACTGTATTGCACATACAAATGACAGTTGTTTAGTGATCTTCAACAATTGAAAGCATTTGGTGTTTAGTATCACCAATTTCCTCTTATATTTTGACTTCATTTACTGAAGATCACTAAACAACTGACATTTTATATGTAATACAGTGGATGCTTTTACCACCTTCATATTTTATTCCATCCCTGTCATTTACCAGTGGCCTTTGTAAATTCCTAACCGATCAATTATTAATCTCCCATAACTCAACACTCAGTACTTATCAAGGACTTACTTCACAGGAAGCCTGAAGGTCCAGATTAAGGAGCACATTTGTTCCAGCTGCAGAATCCTCCAGGTAGTTTTAGTGATCTGGGAAATCATTGTACTGTGCAGCTGCAGTGTGCTCACATAATGACTGAGTGAGGCTGCAAGGAAGAGGTTGGGCTGCCACCCCCCAGCAGTATACAAATGTACCATACCAATGTATCACTTTTGACGGTACATTGTTTTCAAGTTTAAAGATTTGCTGAGTTTTTTTTTTTTTGTGGTGCATGCTTTTACTGTATATAAGTTAAGGTAGCAAAAGGGGGAGGCGCACACCCCTGCGCCAAATCCTAAATCCACCATTGCAAATTATAAATAGCAGGACTGCATCTTCCTTCAAATTGTTGCCTGTTTTGGAGGAGGGTGTTATCTGTATACTTTCCATGCTCTTTCAGTTTAGGTTCTACTTTAAACTGTTATGGTTTGCATACCTAAATTGTATTTTCATGTAATAGTCTGAATTTTGTTCCAACAGAAGCTGTACACATAGAGTAAAATGTAGCAAGGAAGTTTTCAGTTCCTTTCAATTCATCCTTCATTAAAAAAAACATAATAGCATTGCAGATGATACAGTAGATATATTTCAGGACAATAATATGTGCTTTGATAGTTTTCTGCCTAATAACTGTAGGCATATAAAGGGGTGGTTTAAAAATGTATACAGAAATGCTAAAACTGGTTATGTCTCATTAAACTATATGCTGGTCATTCACTTGACACTGGAACCTCCACCCTTTCCCCAATCTCCATTCAAGACTAGGGTGTGGTGCATGACTGGGTTCAGATATCTTGTATGTGGAAGAACTGACTGACTGTCTTATACAATTACTATACTTATAAATATTTTCTGGCCTATACAAACAAAATCCTTTCTTTATAAAAATTATCTGATGTACTTTAACTACAACCAAGGTAATGCAGCACTACAAATGAATTTATGTGGCAATGCAAATATTGTTTGTTTGTGTATAAATACATGTTTATATGCATGACAAAATAGGTGTAAGTGTACTCGTGCAGGTGTATATCTATAATTTACAGATATATGTATACTTAGAGCTATTTCTTTATTCATATATCTATATTTCTTAAGTCATACATATACATTTGTATTTATACAGACAATTATGTTATCACATAAACATTCAATACATTTGTATACAGATACAGTTCTATGTACAGAAATGTTTATGCTTTTTTTGCATTATTATAATAACATTATAGATACATATTTGCAGCTAACACATATTTCTTCTACCAGATACCTTTATTTATGTAACTTTATGATGGTTTATTTTTTTAAACATATGCTTAATATGACCTAAAAAGTTTAAAGAGAAAATAGTACTTAAAATTGAACTTGGGCCTTCTCGCTGCTATCTGGTTAACCTACTCAGCCAGTTAGTCTAGCCTACACTTCTGTAGGTCATCATACCTGTGATGACACTGTTGGCTGGACTGGGTGTTCCCTGTCATGAATGACATGTGTTACCCAACTCCTGCCAGATGTCTGTTTTTTTACACTTACTAGCCCTTACACATGCCTGGATCTTATCCAGGTATTAGTCACTCAGACAGTAGGGCATTATTTTACTTATCTGACTAGCATGGGTTGTGGTCTCATGCCTTCACATGTTGCATTCATTGCTCTAAGCGCAAGTACCAAAATGAAGACAGTATGATCAGAGCTGTGGTTCACAGGTTTAAAACCATCCCTCTGGGGACTGACATCACCCCAACCAAACCCAATTAACCAGCATGGGCATTAGAACAGGTACAGTTATTATTGGCAAGTTTGGTTTGATCAAAAATGCTTTGCCACCTACATGTATTTTTAAAAGAATATAGTGACATTTCATTTATATGGTGGATAAAATTTCATTAATGAAATCTTACCTTTTTATCTTACTTATAGGTTCATAAGCTCATATGTATATACTTGGCTAATGACCACCAGGACCTTTATAAGCCTAGCCATGAGTCCAACCCAGTTGTGTCCCTATGTATCATGAGTGTTTATTAGGAAGGGGTAAGTTAGGAAGTTTCTAGATGTTATTTTTGTGGGGTATGTATGTTTGGGCATTACTGTCTGCATCTGTCTATCAGGGACATGGGGGCCACACCTGGTGTGAATTTCCAATTTCCTCTCCATTGGTGAAGGTTACACTTAGATAGGCTTAGGGATGGACTGTGCTTTACATGGGTGGGGAGCCTGTTCCAGAGCATGGGGATTTTCTGAGACACATATCTATCTCACCAACATGTCTTATTTGTGTCACAAGCAAAATTTAAATCCTTGGATCTAGTGGTTCTGATGCTGTCATTTTGTGGAGATGAAAAGGTCCATCAGAGCTAGATACAAGGATGTCTTGTATGCCGGGCACAGAGCATCTCTGAATAAACTGTAGAAGAGGCTGTAGTTGAAAAGTGATGTGAATAGCCCTGATAGGTCATGTTTCAAGCTATTTAGGAGCTATCCTGGGATAATATTGGAGCCCATTGAGGCTGTGTTTCTGGCCTTAGTGAGCACCACCAGGACTTGCTCCCTGTTAACAATTGGTGGGGGTTATGCTAGTAGGTATTTCATGGAGGGACCAGGGGGTGGGGGTGAAGTTTGAGATAAATTTGCCTGCCAGCAAATTTGCTACATTGCTCTGCTCAGTGAAGTGTGTGACCTCTGACCACCAGTTCAGCATACTAATGTGTGCTAACTTTGACATTTTGGACGGTGGTTGTCTTTAGCCTGTAAGGCTGTCCTGACCTTGTAATTGTTCATGTTGGACTTAATTACTCCTCTTAGTTTCCTGTTCAGTTTAAGTAGAGAACTCCTATCAAAAAAAAAAAATTATGGGAGTTGTTCTGATTTTAGCCATGAATTTTTTTCCTTTTGTTATATACGTTATTAAACTTAGAATTCCTACATTTTGGTTTGTTTTATAGAGTTTGTTTTAGGCTTACTTCTAGTAGGTACAGCAGCCTGCATGCAGCCATTTAAGTGGTTATACTGGGTCTCTGTGAACAATTCTGCATAGGTTGCTGTGACTCGGGGTTGGAAGAGGCACTGAATTTTGACAAACTATTACTTAATAGGATGCAGTTACTTTAAACTAGTTTCCAACTGTTACATGGTTTGCTGGGGTTATTCAGTTGATTTTTATTTCAAAGAAGACAGTTTTGCGGTTTGATCTCACCAGTGAGTAACAGGTCCAGTATGTCTGATCCTGTGGTAGGTGTGTGCACTATCTGGTCAAGGATATTTGTATTAATAAAGTCCAGAAATCATTGCGCTTGTGAATATGAGGCAATGTATGTTTCCCAGTCTATAAAGGGGTAGTAAAAGTCTCCCATGAATTAGGGTATTTGGTTTAATTGTAAGTATCTCTAGTAGGTCTAGGTATGAACTATGGAATTCTAGAGACACAAAAGGTGACCTATCAATTTCTAGGATACTGTATGGGAATTTGTCTATGGTGATTTGCACATACAGTGGATAAAAAAAGTTTACACACCCCTGTTAAAATGCCAGGCTTTTGTGATATAAAAATATGAGACCACACTAAATCATTTCAAAACTTTTCCCACCTTTATTGTGACCTATAACCTGTGCAATTCAATAAAAAAAAACAGATCTGTTAGGGAAAAATATAAAAAATATACAACGTACAATAAGCTGGTTGCATAAAGTGTGCACACCCTTAAACTAATACTTTGTCGAAGCACCTTTTGATTTAATTACAGCATTCAGTCTTCTTTCCATTATTTAAAGAGACTCTGATTAACCCCAAATAAAGTTCAGCTGTCCTAGAAGGATTTTCCTGACATGTACTCAGTTGCCCTCAATAGCAGAAGCAATGGTTTGCAGAGAGCTTACAAAGCATCAGAGGGTTCTCATTGTTGAAAGGTATCAGTCAGGAGAAGGGTACAAAAAAATTTCCACAGCATTGGATATACCATGGAACACAGTGAAGACAGTCATCAAAAAGTGGAGAAAATATGGGACAACAGTGACATTGCAAAGAACTTGACATCCTTCCAAAATTGATGAAAAGACAAGATGAAAACTGGTCAGGGAGGCTGCCAAGAGATCTACCGCAACACTGAAGGAGCTGCAGGAATTTCTGGCAAGTTCTGGTTGTGTACTATATGTGACAACAATCACCCATATTCTCCATGTCTGGGCTTTGGGGTAAGGTTGCAAGATGTATGCCTTTTCTTACACAGAAAAACATCCCTGCCCAGCTAAAATTTGCAAAACAATACATCAAGTCTCCCTAAAGCATGTGGGAAAATGTGTTATGGTCTGATGAGACCAAGGTTGAACTTTTTGGTCACAATTCCAAAAGGTACATTTGGCACAAAAACACTTCGCATCACCAAAAGAACACCATCTCCATGGTGAAGCATGGTGGTGGCAGTATCATGCTTTGGGGTTGCTTTTCTTCAGCTGGAACTGGGGCTTTAGTCAAGGTGGAGGAAATTATGAACAGTTCCAAATACCAGTCATTTTTGACCCAAAACCTTCAGGCATCTGCTAGAAAGATGAAGATGAAGAGGAAATTCACCTTTCAGCATGACAATGAGCCCAAGCATACATCCAAATCAACAAAAGAATGGCTTCACCAGAAGAAAATTAAAGTTTTGGAATGGCCCAGCCAGAGCCCAGACCTAAATCCAATAGAAAATCTGTGGGGTGACCTGAAGAGGGCTGTGCACAAGAGATGCCCTTGCAATCTGACAGATTTGGAGCACTTTTGCAAGGAAGAGTGGGCAAATATTCCCAAGTCAAGATGTGCCATGCTGATAGACTCCTACCCAAGAAGGCCTATTACTGTAATTAAATCAAAAGGTACTTTCACAAAGTATTATTTAAGGGTGTGCACACTCATGCAACCAGCTTATTCTACGTTTTTTATTTTTTATATTTTTCCTCTAACAGATTTGTTTGTTTTTCAACTGAATTGTACAGGTTGTAGGTCACGTTAAAGGAGGGAAAAGTTTTGAAATGATTTATTGTTGTCTAATTTTTTATATCAGAAAATCCTGGCATTTTAACAGGGGTGTGTACACTATTTATATTCATTGTAGATACATTCCAGAACATCATCCTGTTTACATAACCTAGAGTTATGCTTATTGTAATATAGATTGAGACTCCTTACCATTTGCCCCTGTCTGTGCAGCTAATGGTCTGAATGTGGGGAAGGCACTGAAGCCGTGCACTACCAGAGCACTTTCAGTAGATTTAAACCATGTCTCAGTTACAGAACAGATATCTATATTCTCCAGAGTGAGGGCAGCTTGTGGGGTGCAGAGTTTCTTGTTTAAGTTCCTAGAATTGTGCAGTAACACCTTTATGTTTCTTTGGGTTTTATATGCTATGCTGGCAAGTTTGTCAATTTGGCATTGCCTAAACAAGGCTGCAAGGAGGTGAATAAAGTTGTAGACAATATTTTGAAGCCTAGTGGAGGCCGGTACAGACCACCCTTTGCACAGCAACATGGTTTGCTAACCATGTACCCCCATGCTGACAAATACTGAATCCAGAAACAAAGTCAATTATTGAAGTCAGTCATCTTTTGTTCATACTGTGGCATCATTCTTGGTCAAAGTAGAATGCTGCTCAGTGCAAGGTACATACCTGCCTGAGACATTCAGAGAGATCAACAATGTCTATCTTCATATATTCCAGGGAAGTATGTATAAAGTCTTTAACTCCCACATGGACTATGATAGAATTAGACTGGTACCTGTGGTGTAATGACTTGAAAGAGTGTGTGTGTGTGTGTGTGTGTGTGTGTGTGTGTGTGTGTATATATATATATATATATATATATATATATATATATATATATATATATATATATATATGTATATACATACATATATAAATATCCTGGCTGCAGATGAGCAACTGACCATTATCTTCTGTTTGTTCAGTATTGTGAGTGTGTGTTGTACAATAGTGTCCTCTATGACAAGACTCATAGGTTATGTGTTTGCTTGCCTTAGGGGCTTTGCTCTTGGAGCTCCACTGGGTGTAGGCGTATGCGTACTGTTTGGTGATGCTTTTGGTGACTGCTTTAGAAATTGCTCTGGATCAGCATTGCTGTTTATAGTCTTAGGAGGTCTTTGAGGTTTGGGAAGATTGTTTTTTTAGGCCCTTAGCGTAAGTTGGTCTTTTTGTGTGTTGCATGTAGAGTGTGTTCTTGACAACTTTGTATGAGAAATGTTTGCCTCCAATGAAATTGAGCATGTGCATCTCACATACTATGTTTGTTTCTTTAAGGATTAAATGGTTGTCTGTGAACATGAGGCAATTGTTACATTGTCTAAGGATGCCAATATTTACCAAGCTGGCTATGGAGACATTTGGAAATTGCATGTCCATGCTGTCTGAACCTGTATTTGGATGGTTTACTGTAGGTCATGGACTGGGTTATACAGAGGTTTCCTTGGGTGGTCTCTGGGGTTTGGCACTAGAGAAGGTTAGATCATGCTAAGATTTGACAGTAATGCTGCTTAATATACAAGCTAGCTGCTCTAAGCTTCTCTCTGTACAATAGCTTTGTTTTAGTTCTAAGGGATTTTTTTGAGAAAATTTACTTTCTGAGTATTTGTGTCTGTACAGGGCACTGCTAACCCTTTGGTGTAACTGCTACTGCTGCTGTGGATTTCCTTTGCTACCTTTTTGGAGTATTACACCTGAATATAATTTATACATGCCAACAATATTAATATGTTTTTTTTGAGGGCAATGCATTTTGCAGAGATAAATATTCCTGTGTGTGTTAGTACCAGCTCTTTGTAAATGATGATTGATTTGAGGTCATAAAGTGTGCCAGATAATGTTAGATGGTGCATGCTCACATGCATATGACTCCATTTTGCCTTTTCTAAACATAGTCAACTTTGAGCATAACTGAGGCTATCTGTGCATTCCTGTGGCATGATGAGGACTGCTGTGGACACTGCCACTATCCCCAGAGCATTCACCTGAACCTGGAGACACATTCATTAGTAGACATGAACTAATTACATGAAAAAGTTGTCAGACATGTTAGTGCATTACTGAGAGTCACAGAGATAAACTAATTTGCATACAAAATGTATAAATGGCCCTGGACTTGTGTGAATACATTTAACAAGGCAAAATTAACTTGCAATTACTTTAATTAGGCAGCAAATGACTTAAGAAACTTTGGACTTTTTAAAGAAAGAAAAAAATACAGAAATACTGTAAATTAATATGAAACACTTCAAAATTATTTAAGCTTACTGAGTTCACTTCAAGAAATGTTTTGTTGTATTCATATGCCAGGCATAGTACTATGGGTTTAGTAAATAATGTAAAGCTTAAAGCTGTCATCCATAAATGGAAAATCATTACAGCCGCAGTAGAAATGATTAGTGATCACTCTAAAAATCATTAACTTTGGGTCATATAGTGATTGTGCACGCATGGTAAAAATACAGTGATTTAATTATGAAATACTGGAGTGGCAGGAGTGTTTTGTTGGCTCAACATATATGTGTGTTTACTTGGAGATTTCTGAGTGTCACTGCTAAATGAACAGTGCCAATATTATGAATACAAGACTATGGAAGGAGCTAGAGGAAGAATATATCTGTTAACAAACTGCTTTCCTTGCTGTTGTGAATGCATTCATGATACTGCAAACATTACTTCAGCACACCTTCACTCGGCTGGGCTACAACTCTGAATGTGTATATAATTATAGGGCTAAGGTTACCTGTTTTTTTCTTTTGTGATGATTGCAATTATGCTTCGTTTGAGTGATGATTCAAAAGTTTTTGCGCATGACTGTGGCATATTATTTTAGGTGCAGAAATGATGCAAAACAAGGGATCAAGGTAGAGAAAAGATAACTTCAGGCATTAGGAAAACCACAACCTCATGGCAGCCCTTAGTACACATGGCAAATGTCTGTTTGGTAAAGAGGCGAGGTGGGGAGCAAATAAGCTGTGAGGACAAAAGCTTAGAATCAAGTTGTAATGGACATTATTGCAGTCTGTGGGAAAAAATGCATATTATCACAGTGCAAGAAAAGGGCAAATGTTATGGTACCAGTACTGGGGGGGGGCTCCAACACTTGTCCCTTCACCACCAGATGAGGAATTCCTCCTGTAAGTTCATGTGATGATGGAGCTGGAATATTCAAAGGTGGTGCCGACACTGGCTATTACCAACATCTGCCGTAGCCCCAGCTGTCTGCTTAGGAAAGTCAATTTAAAACAATAACATATATTTATATAGATAATTCAGTTCTGACATAGAATGATTATATTAAACACATGACAACTGTCATTAAAAAGTGAACCTTCCATATTTGCACAGAATGACAATAAAGGCAGTGTACATATTAAGTGTCACCCTCACCTGCTTACTTGGCATACAGTACTGCATGCTACTTCTTTATTGGTAATGTTTTCAAATCCTGTTTTTCAGGGTCAGTTGCAGAAATAAGCAGTGCCACTTTACCAATAAATTTGGAGAACAGCAGCAGCAGAATGACTGTTGAAGGGGATTGTTATGGTAGCATAGTTGTATCTATGAGGCAGCTTGAGGAAAGTGACATACAGTCTCAAAGATTAATGGCAGGATCTCACACCCTACAACATGTTAGTAACTCTGCAGAAAGTGACAGTGCATCACAAAGTCAAGCACACGTTGATATTACACTCATACTCAATCAGGGAGAAAACCTCTGCACCTCTACACCAGTATCGCCAAAGCCAGGCAAACACGTTCAGGATGATGGCAGAAATGCAGAGGAAATAGCGTCCACAGTGACAGCTTTATAAAGGGAAGACAGGTACAATAATTTGTTACAGCTACCAGAAAACATGTGAAGCACTGGCTGCCCACCAGCAAATGTGCCATGACATTGTTAGGGCATAGAGCACTGCCACAGAGAGTAATCTGGAAATGGTCAGAGTCCTCCAAGTCATACACAAGGATTTTCAGCACTACATGGAAATGGCGATGTAGTAGGGATAACATTGTGATCACACTGATGGGTAGAATGGTGGCACATCAAGCATCCATGGCCGACTTCTTTCACATACTAGTTAGGACTTACCACACTCAAGTTGGAGTCACCTTTGGAAGGGGAAGAGGACAGGGTACTGTCTGGACATGTGGTGGCAGATCATATGACACTAAAAGTGTTTTTCAATAAAGTAATGTAATTAGTTGGGAGAAAGGGAACAGTTTCATGGAGACCATGTCAGTGTTCATTTATATCTAGCAGGACCTATCATTTGAGGTCCCAGTCCCACTTCCACAGCACTGACAGATCAGTGTCTGTGGGATCATCTGCATGACTTCAGGCCAATTCACCATCTACCTCTCATGACAGAATCACTTACATCACCTAACCTATCTTTAGGAGATGTGTATTACACATTTGACCTTAACCACCTGTGATTCAGGTGTGACATTTCTGTCAATTACTATCTGGCCTTCACACATAAATGACAATGTTTAACTCCAAAGGGAATAACTTATTAAACAAAAAAGTCCAAAAGGGGGTTGGATACTTTTAAGCTGTATGCTTTTTATTCCTATAATGGTACTACTTAAAAGCTCATGGAACCGTGGAAAAAAAGCTGCGTTTTATAACAGAAATTTACAGTGATTAATGCAATTAATGCTCTATGCATTATCACTGTTACACCTGTAGTTACCCCCAAAGTAAAAGTAGCAGTACATAACTATTCTGGAAAACACTAATATAAACATTAAGATACAAATGAATATCTGGCAATATAAACAAACACTACTGCTACTTCGTCCTCATCACTGCACAAATTATTGTTTTTTGTCCCCGAGGCCACAAATTATTTTTATAACAAAATGAAATAAAGTGATATGGAGTACCTCAACAGATAACATAGTTTAAATTGAAGAAATATTGCATAATATAAAAAACAATATAATATGTTTTAATTCATTTGCAAGGTATAAACTCATGCTAAATACTGACGTATCACTTCTTACTAATTCTACCACTTCAGGATATTCAGTCCGCTCATACTTTGATAGACCACCTCACTAGAATGTATTGTGTAAAATAGTTAAAAAGTGATTACTCCTTATATTATGATTTACAACATCACTGAACAGGAATCAGTGTGCACTCTGGTATAACTTTTACCAGCAATAATATGACCATCTCTGAAATAAAAAAATAATTATTTAAAGATGAGCAGAAATGTCAGATGAATGGTGACAGTAGACCATGCATCACTGCATACATCAAGTACACTCTATGTGTTTTTACTAGAAAGGAAACACTAACCTGAATGTCATGGTCCATAGATCTGGACTGGATGCCACCTCTTTACCTGAGTAGCCATATGTCATGCATGAACCTGCTGCATGGAGTCCTTACTGCTACCAGCTGGTCACCATTAGTCATAGTGGGCGTAACGGCATGAGTCACTTTACTACCAAAACAAAACATGATCCTGTTGTACAGAATGCGCCATGCAGTGAACATCCTGCATGCAGTAGCTCTGTCATACTGAAGTGCACCCCCAAACTCATTCAGGCACCTAAAATGACTCTTTAAGAGGCCAAAAACCCTCTGGATGATAAATCAGTTCTGGGACAGAGCAAGTTTTCTTCTGCATTCCTCTTTGATTTCTCACTGGTGTCATGGGCTATGGCTCCAGTGGATATCCAAAATCTCCTGAAAGACAAAAAAAAAAAATATATATATATATATATATATATATATATATATATATATATATATATATATATATATATAAAGAAAAGGGGAAGAAGACAAAACAACAAAAATGTGTTTTAGTATTTAGCAATACATTTTACATGAATAACTTCTTAACTAAAAAAGAAAAAAATAATATTTTCCACTTACCAAAAAGATAACCAGTGGGCATCCTACCATGCAGGAAAAGGTGGTAGAGTAAACTGCTGTGCCAGATCCTGCCATGATGGTGGCCAGAGATGTTAGTGATGCTACCCCTTCCTATTGCTACACCACTCCCCCTACCAGAGCAGATGGTGCAATATTTACAACAATCTATAGCACAAATTACCTCAGGGGAAAAGTGACACCTCATAAAAGACATTCATAGTATGGGCTTGGTCCTGAGGTGACACTGGGAAATAGATGTACTGATCCATATATTCCAAGAGTACATCAGGAACTGCCAGAGTAGCTTCAAGGCAGAAATAAGCATTTGAGATACCCAGCATGTACTGGGTCTGCCTCTAGACGGTCCCCGTGACAAGTATAGTGAGGGCTATACATGCCTTTGTACTCACAAAGATAGGACAGCCATGCATCCGTCCAGTGCCCCTATGGAGGACATACATATTTACTAAGACCCTTGAAATATCCCTGCCAACTCTGAACCTGTCACATATCTCCTAATTGTCAAAATTAAAATGAGTTATCCTCTACCTATACCTCTGCCTTCTTGGCTGGTTAGGACCACTGGTCAGAAGCAGCTGTGGCTGAACCAAGACAAGCAGCTCACACTGAGAAATAGCAAGGCTAGGAACAAGTAACAGCATCATCATCATCATGGATTGCAAAGTAAATACAAAAGGGTTGATTTTTCATTTTCTAATGAATCTGTGGATGGTGTGGAAAAACAAGAAAAACTGACTATGAATCACAAGTAAGTACCATTTTACATCATTTCCCATTTGCAACTCATTATGACTTAAGTTGCTTATGCTCATTTGCAGCCATCACGTTAGTATAAATGATCTCTATGATTTATGGCTTTGCTGTACCTATCCAAAAGAGTACAGAGAGCCTTCACGTGTTGACATAATGACTATGAATATCACCCTGTATAATTTTCTCTAGGATGTTAAGATACCGATATTGTGTATAGACATCTTTGCTGCTGCTTGTTAACTCAGCTTCTTCCCAGATAAGTTGCAGTATTTTAAAACCTTTATATTCAATATGTGTTTCTGTGTCCTTTCAATGCTGTTAGTTCATATGCAGTGCAATTGCTAATGGTTTTCATATAAGTTATATATGACTGCACAATTAAAATGGACATCTTGAACTGTTTGGAACTTTTAAGTGGTCAACATTTTAGTCTCTGTGTTTCAGAATAACCAGCTACTAAGTGCACTTATCTTGGCCCGTAACAGTAAGTTGGATCTGACAGACAGTTTGCATCCATGTGGTACTGTTTCCTTCTAGAGAGTTATGCCTCAAAAAGATTAGTCACAAATTCCTATTGTTTCACTGCTGTTTATCCATCATCCTGACAACCCTCCAATATCACATGGTGTCAGAATGAGAAAATAGTTACAGAGTTGAATAAATACATTTGCAGAAATTAAGAAATATGTTTGTTTTCAAGTTTGTATGTGATTGAAATTATAAAATTATAATTCAGAATGAAAATATGTGCCAACTGCAACCATCAAGAATTCTCCCACTGGAAGAAAACGTATCAGAACAGTAGAAACTTTGGATCCAGAAATTTGATTGATGCCCCATTACAAGTAGATTAACCAAGAAATTTTAAAAGGTATAGTTTATCACATTTCTGCATACCACTAGGGAAGATATCTTAAAGATGTTTTACTATTCTTGAAGAAGAAAAGTTAAAATAGCAGCAAATGAGGTGTGGCAACAGACCAATTCGTCCAGGGACATCTTCAGGTGGGGGTTTAGTCAGAAGTAGTAATAGGTTTTGAGTTGAAGGGAAGAAGCTAGTGGGGGTTAAATAGGAAAGCAGGATGACTGGGAGGAAATGGGGTAAGGGTAGGGAGGGGCTCAATAAGTTTTGTGAGTGTGTAACTGGGTAAGGAATCACATTTTGGCATAAACTTGCTACCCACCCTCCCTCCCTGTTTGGAGCATTGGGGATTGTGTGGTTGTTATAGTTTTTTTGGGAGGCAGAGAAGAGGGGCAGGCTTGTCCCTCTTCTGTTCCTCCTCTGGTGTTAGAGGTTAATTTCAATGAGTTAAGAAATGCAAGTGAGCAGTTGGATGCTGTTTGACAAATAAAATTAAGCAAGTGGAGGTGAGGATGCTGCTTATTTGGTTGGATGTTTATTTCAATGAGTCTGGAAATTCAAGTGAGCGGTTGGACACTGCTTAATAAGTAAAAGTGAGCATGCAGAGATAAGGATGCTGCTTACTTGGATGGGGTGAGTGGGGTTACACTGTCTTAAGTTAACAGTTGTATGGATGTTTATGCTGTGATTAATAAATGAAAATGTTAGTTGGTCAATAAAGTAGTTTATGGAATTTTAATAAAAGTCGTCAAATGTCATTTGGTGTAATGTGTGTTTATTGAAGGGGACTGGGACAATATGAGAGAACTATAGGAATTATTGTGAGTCTAGAAAGAATTTATAATTTATTCACTATTTCTTAATTAAAAATGACTAGGTCGCACAAGACTACAGACGCTTGTGCTACTGAGCTAAAGAATATAACCACAGACTGTGAATTTGGCTGGTGAGTTAGTAACTGATTCATTAAAAATATATAAATTATACTGTGGTCTTTCTGGAATAAAAAAACACACAGAACAAAAAAAAAGGCTATTGAGAGAAACAGACTGGACCTTATCAACAGCTATGAATAGGTGCAGAGCAAGTGAAATTATTAATACATAGTTAAAATAACTAAAAATGGATATATGTAACATAAATTATGAGTCAAGTAAAAAGTATAGAAGTGAAATAAAGTGAGAATGCATTGTAGCAGTAATAGAAAACATGAGTCATATATTGATGCACTATATTATAGGTTCATAGATTCATACTAGGCTATCTGCCCTAGGGCATTTATAAGCCTAGCCAGAATGTGTTTGGCTTTCGCCACCCATTTTAAATTTATTTTGCTATGCCCTTTTTCGAGGTTAGTATACTGTGCCTCTGTCTAACTGTGACACAGAAGTGATACCCGGGGTAAACCTACGATCTCCCATCCACTCATCAAGATTCCTCTTGAAGAGAGTCAATGAGGGACTCTGCCTAACCTGGACTGGGATTTTATTCCAGAGTGAAGGGAGCCTCTGGGTTATGAATCTGTTCCTCCAGCATGTCCTATTTATTTCAGTGCTGAGGTTCAAGTCTCTCGAGCACGTAGCTCGATGGGATTTGGATTTTCTTAGGTGCAGCATGTCCATTAATTCCGGGTTGGACATGGCTTTATACGTCAGGCACAGATCGCCTCTGAACAGGCGGTATGCCACTGAGTAGAGCTGGCATTTCTTTAACCAGGCAGCATATGGCTTCTGTTTGAGCCCTTTGATCCTTTGGTGAGGTACTTTTGGGGTCTTTCCAGTTGCTGCAGGTGTCTGGTAAGGTACATCCCAAAAGGGGCATTGTACTCAATTATGGGCCTGATGAGGGATGAGTAAAGAGGCACGATGACCTCCCCTGATCTAGATGTGAATCCCTTCATGATTAGTTGGGCTATATAAAATGTTTTTCTAACCACTTTGGCCACATGGTTGTCAAATGAGAGATTGCTATCAACTTGGGTCCCCAGGTCCCTAATTACTTCTTCTGTACTTAATGGATTACCACCTATGTGGTAATTTGTGGGCACTTTGTTTTTGCCAAAGGGGATGACTATACACTTTTGGCATTTAGCTTGAGGCAATGGCTCTGGCACCAGTTGTCTGTTTCTATGAGGCCCTTTTGGAGGATGCTTGTGTCAGCTGGAGAGTCGATTATGGTGCCCAGTTTGCAGTCATCTGTGAACTTGGTCAGCCACAGTCCTTCCGTGTTGGCCTGTACCTCTGAGAAATATATACCGAACAAGAGAGGTCCCAGGACTGAGCCTTGTGGGACACCACTTGTAACTGGTTTAGAGTCTGACATGGCTCCAGCAATTCTAACCATGTGGGTTCTGTCCTTGACCCAGTTTGCAATCCATCTAGTGACATAGGGTTTATATTTAAGCTGGTGAGCTTATCTATAATGCCCGAGTGGGTATTGTATCGAAGGCTTTTGCAAGGTCCAGGTAGGCTGTGTGGACCACCTTCCCTCGTCAATGGCCTTGGTGACTGTTTCAAAGAAATCAACCAGGTTTAAGAGGCAGGATCTGCCCTTAACAAAGCCGAACTGGGTAGGATCCAGTGTCTGTAGGTCCCCAATATCTTTATTTATGAGGTCCATGATGATCCTTTCCATAGCTTTGCAGACCAAGCTAGTCAGGCTTATGGGGCGATAGTTTCCAGGATCCATTGAGGCACCACCTTTATGGAGAGGGACCACTGTTGCTGTATGCCACTCTTTGGGCACATATCCTGTAGTAAGGCTGAGATTGAACAGTAGTTTTATGTTTGGGTTTAGCTCTTCTTGGAGTTCATGTAGGACGCAGCCCGGGACACCATCTGGTCCCATTGATGCTGTGTTTTTTGCTTTGGAGAGGGCAGCTCTTACCTGAGCATCTGAGATGTCAGGGGGGGCAGCACTCTGCTAGGATAGATATTTGCCCTTTGGTGGGGGGGGGGGGAGTTTGCGCTGAACCTGTCAGCTAGGATGTTGGCAATGTCTGTGGGTTCAGTGTATTTTTTGTCATTTTGGACTAATTCTGAGCATATCTGGGAATTACCACCCAGGTTCCTAACATAACTAAAGAAAGCCTTGTGGTTATCCTTAGTGTCCTGTGCAATTTTTCTCTCGAAGCTGGCCTTAGACAATTTTATGAGTGCCTGTAGTTTTTTGCTAATACTGATCAGTGATGCCTTCCATTTTTGGGATTTTGCTTTATCATTTAGTAGCTTCCTCCTTCTATTGTATAGTTTGTTTATGGCTGGGGTCCGAATGTCAAACAATGTGAACACAAGACCAAGAATCACCAAAGTCCACAGCCACAGTACCCAAATTTCCAAAGAATATGGTTAGAAGCAGTAGGTTGAGAACAGCACATTTATTGGTACGTAATCTGAATCACATCAAACAGTAACAAACAATAAACCAAGCGCTTTCGCTCGGTTATTACCGAGCTTCTTCAAGGTTAAAAAATCTGTTGTGTAGTCAGCCATGTTAAATACTAAATGCAACGTTACATGACATACCCCCCCCCACATGTGAGTCATCCCTAATCAGTTTCTTAAAAATACAGTGTGTATAAACTTTCGTTAAATGTTAAATATATGTTCCAATCCAAAATTCAAACTCAACTTTGAATCCAGTAATGCCAAAAATGAAAATATATGATATATTACAACACATATAAAAACACATAAAAAATAAATTAAATAGTAATGAAATTAATAAACATGACAATAATAAATATTAAACTAGACCATAAAATAAATAAATGTAACTTCTTCATTACCAATACAGTACATGATAACCAAACTAGAGCATTAAGCTAAACTGCAAGTACATCCAATAACAGTATGTTTAATGGGGAAATTTAAGCAGTCTACAAGAACCCCTATTATAATCGTGCCCTTCTTAATTTGAGCACACTGTTTATATTCAAGGCATCATTCATGCCCGGTGGTCTAATTGCGTCCAGTCTAAGCTGCCAAAACAGTTCCCGATACTCCAACCTAGCTTCCCAGTTCCCTCCCCGTGGGTCGGGTGTCACTTGTTCTAGAATTGTGAACTTAATTTGCATATTTTCACATAGTTGTGAATGCTTAAAAAAGGCATTGGTCACTTTACCCTTACTAATATCATATTGGTGTTCATAGACTCTTTTCCTAAAAATCCTCTCTGTCTTGCCTACATAAAAACTGTGACAATGTAGGCAGATTCCCAGGTATACCACTCCTTTGGTGGCACAGTTAAAGTATTGTTTAAACTTGTATCTAAAATTTCTGGAAGGGATAGAAATAATCTCTTTATTCAACATGAAGGCGCATTGGTTACATGAATCACATCTATGGGTACCCTTCTTAATTCTAGTGGACTCATTCTTAATAGCCTTGTTTTTCTCAAAAAATTATTTCAAATTCGTTCCTCTGGTACTGAAGGGATGAGATGTTTTATATCTTCATTCACTGAAATAATGGGCCAGTACTTTAAGATGACCTGTTCTATTACCTGAGAGTCTGAAGAATATGTATATGCAAAACTATTCTTAAATTTGGAGGTGTTGTTGTCTATCACCAACTCAGTACCGGCTGTCCCGGTACCTAGTAAAGGGTAATACCTAGATTCCATGTTATCAGTAACTTCCTGGGCCAGTCCATCAATCAAGTTGACTGGGTATCCTTTTTCTATAAATAAGCCACAGAGTGTGTTAGCTTCCTCCAAAAAATATTCAAAAGTGCTACACATTCTCGAGGCTCTAATCAATTGGCTTTTAACTATCCCTTTTTTCTGGTAAAAAGGGTGCCCGCTACAAAAATGAAGGTACGCGTTGGAAAAGGTAGTCTTCCTAAAAAGTTTGGAATGAAAACAGCTGTTTGTGTAGTCCTTAATTAATGTTACATCCAAATAGTGTAAAACATCTTAATCAATATTATAAGTAAATCTAAGAAAATCAGTACATCCATTGATGTGTTCCAAAAACCTGTTCAGGTCGTTAATAGAACCATTCCATAGTAGACAAATATCACCTAAATATCTGGTGTAATGTGTAATGAACTTTTTCCATGGTGTGTTGAACACAAATTCCTGCTCCCAATGGTAGAGTACACAATTGGCGTATAGCAAAGCACAACATGCTCCCATCGCCACACCTTTCTTTTGGCGAAAAAACTCTCCATTAAAGTAAATAAAATTGTTTGTCAAAACTGTGTCCATTAAGTCCACTACTAAATTGATGACATTGCTAGCCAACGTGCCATCCAACGTAAGGGTTTGCCTAAACCATTCAAGTCCTACTATGTGAGGGATACTTGGAAATAAGTCTATAATATCAATGGTTACCATGTATAGCTCTGGACTAAACATCTGTCGGTTAATAACTTTTAAGAAATGCCAAGAGTCTTTGCAAATATGTGCAATAGGTGTTAAGACTCTTTTGGCTATATGATCTATGAATTTTGCTAAGGGCTCCGTGATACTGCCTGCCCCAGAAACAATGGGCCTAAATCTTAGAGGGGCTAGGCCTTTGTGTGTTTTCAGAATACCAAATATTATTGGTACCCTTGGCTTCATAACATGAAAATAGTTATAAAGCTGCTCGTTAATAGTGCCTTGCAGGAGGTGGTCGTATAGATAATAACTAATTTTGGCATAAGCTAGATTAATTTCATTAAGGGACACCAGTTTGTATTGTTCAACATCCTGCAACATTCCCTGTAGGATGAAATCATAGTCTAACTGGTACATTAGCACCATGCCCCCTCCTTTGTCAGGTTTCATAACCCGGCATTTTTCCTGCTTTAAATTCTCAATCAACTGGAATTCTTTGTTACTGAGGTTCAATGGGCACTTGTTTTTCTTGTTTTTACCAGCTGTTCTAATTTCTCTCTCTACCATTTCCTCAAATATCTTAAGAGATGGATGTGTGGGGGGGGTTAAAGGTGCTAGTTCTAGTTAGATCTGAATGGGTACTGGGTTGACCCTTAAAAAATATTGAAAGGTTTAGCTGCCTAATGAACAATTTAAAATCTATCAATGTATTAGTGGTGTCAAAGGGACTAGATGGGACAAAGGTAAAACCTTTTGAAAATAAAGTAAAATGTTCATCTGTGAGCAAGCAATCAGTGAAGTTGTAAATTGTAAAATTATCTTTTCTAAAAATAATTTTCTTAGTAGGGGCCTCATCCATTGTTAATGATAAAACATTAGCCAGCAGTTCTATTTCTGTGTATGGTTCCACCCTTGTTTCTGATGTCCCATCCCCCTCACTCCCCTGTTGGGGGGGTGTTGAAATGTTTCATGCCCCTCTCAGCAATTCTTTCACTCCTCCTGGGTGGTTCATTGTCAGCCCTAACACCCTTATTGTTACATTCCATCATATTGTCCCCTTCCACAAATACAGTGTCGTAGTTGTTTCTCCAACCACCATTTCTATAAATAGGCTGGGGTCTATAAAATGGCTGGGGTCCACCAGACAGGATGTCTGCCTTTGGAGGATTGGGTCTTGGTTTTATTTGGGATCGCATGATCCATGCATTCCTGAAGGTGTTCATAGAATGAGTTTATAAAGGATTCTGCGGTCTGGGCCGTATTTTCCACAGGCTTGGGGGCTTTGAAGGATTCCACCTCGGTTTTGAGGAGTGTGAAATTTGCTTTAGAGAAGTTTTTCACTGTGGTTTTCTGGGCAGGGGGTGGGGTCGGGATGTGAATATCCAGTGAGATTAGTTTATTATTAGTTTATTATTAGTTATTAACATAACAGATAATTTATTATTGGTCATTCAGAAGAACGGCATGAAAGGAAATTATAGCCACTGCTTAGATTATGACAATATAATTTCAAGTCAAGTAAAGAATGTAAAATAACAGAAGGATAATAACTAAAATATATAGATCACATTGTAACATCAGAAGAACATAAGCTTCATACAGAAAGTCAGAGTGGATATAGAAATACCACAGCTGGAAACATACAGGCATTACTGATGTTCCTAGGAATGGTGATGAACTCACTTTATCTGAAATATCTATGTTTCTAAAAAGACAGTTAGTGAAAATGTAGCCTGGGAAAGGAGCAATATACAGGAGAATACTTACACCTCTAGTTACACCACTAATTACAAATGTTCCCTACTGAGAAATACTGTGCTCTGCGTCAGATATTTATATTGTAATTAAATGCCAGACAGACTACTGTAGGAATGGTATTGCACTGGCCAGTTGTCTATGTGGTCATGAGCATTTACAGGTACAGTAAAAAGCCTCAGACAGAAAATTAACTGCTATCAATAGTAGACGAATGTGAGAAGTCCCCTGGTTAATTTGAGATGAAAGTGCTTATTTGGTGTTGTAAAGTAAAGCTTTGGTGTTCCTGAAGGAGAACAAGTTCATGTGGTACTTTGCTCTGCAGTTCCTGCATTTTGAGGTAAAGAAACTGTGCAGAAAGTACACTGGTTTGCTTTGGTGTTCCTGAAGGAGAACAGGTTTGTGTGGCACCTTGCTCTGCAGTTCCTGCATTTTGAAGACATTGAACTTGGCAGATTTATTGTATAGAGTATAATACCCAGTCAATTATGAAGATATGCTTAATAAGCATTACATGTCATTTAGCTAATACCTCAGTCATTGGTGGCAGGAAAAACAGTAAAATAATTTCATAGATGTACTGACAAAGGCTTAAACATGTAGTTGTTGAAAGGTATTACAGTGAGAGGCACACATGAGCAAAAGTCTTCAATAAGTAAATAAATTCAGTCTTGTTCTTCTTTCACCAAAGAAATAAGCTGTGTCCATGGCTTAGTATTCAAATCTGATAAAAATAATACTTCTCATTTAATGAAAAGGCTGATGATTGAGAGAATACATGAATGATGATACATCTATATTTTGTTGAGGCAGATATAACCAAGTGTTTTTATTAGAATTTTCAGTATTGCAGTATACTTTACCACAGTTAATTGGTTTGTGCAAGCCAGTGGTGCACTTTTTTCTTCCCTTTCCACTACTGTAGTATGATTGTCGAATTGGTATATATGCATTAGTGTGATATGTGTGTGTGGGGGGGTTAAGCCCCTATGGGATTTTTTTAATTTGTTTTAAATTATCCATTTGGCATTTAAAAGATGGAATTGCTTAAATCGCTCTTTTGTAAATCAATTGAATGTAGGGAATCCCATTATTAATAATTACCTAAAGTAAAGTAGAATGTGCCAGATATACTTTGGCTTTTAGTGTTGAATCTTCTAGTACAAGCAGTACGGAGCTGCACCATCAGCATTTTTGTATTACAAAAATGTTCCTATGAAGAGACATTCACTGATATATTCCACTATCATCTTTATAGAGCAGACCATTTTGATCCATGGAGTTGAGTAGACACCAATTTGTTCTAGTTCAAAGAAGCCATGAATTCTCTATATGTAGACTATTATTATTGTATGTTATCTGAAATATTCAGACTGAGAGACAAAGGCAATGTAATTAGGTTTTGTACATGAAAATCTTTATTTTCAAAGCAGGGGATACCTGATTTTGTCCAATTTGACTATGGTCTACAAAAAAAGTAGGAATTCGGAACACCCGTGTATGACTAATCACCATGGAAATCCACATCTCAGCCACAACCCCCACAAAGGTAACCACCATGAAAAACTTCTTCAAACTTTACTTTGGGCTCCTAAAAACAGAGGTGGCTAACTTCACGGCACCCATGTCAATGAAAAATAGATGCATGACTGCCGAATCATACACCAATGCACTGTAGGAACATATACATAAATGAATGGAACTAGCCATACCCAACAGAACCAAGACGTTCTCCTCCAAAAAAGGAAGCCAATCTGGTGGTCCTCTGCCATTAATAAACTGTACAGTAGAAGGAAGAAACTGTTACAGAAAAAGGTGCAGTCCCAAGACTGGAAGAACTCCCTTATTAGCCTCAACAAAAAGTTGAGATCCCTCATCAAAACCTCTAAAGCTAGCTATGAAGGCAGAATTGCAGCAGACACTAAAAACAACTACAAAACTTTCTATAGTCATATCAAGAATCTCCATTGCAATGCCCAGGTTTGCTCTGAGTTACTGTACAATGGTACCTGCTATACTGAGCCAACAGATATTGCCAAAATACTGTCCGACAGATTCAGTGCCAACTTTACCCCCCCCCCCCAAGGACCAATCACAATACTAGAGGAATGCCAGGCACCCAGCATTACTGCAGCACAGGTTAAAGCTGCATTGTCCAGTGCCAAGAATACAGCTCCATGGGACCCGACAATATCCCTTGATGTGTTCTGCATGAACTTCAAGGTGAACTGGCTCCACATCTGTGTTCACTGTTCAGTCACAGCCTCACCTCAGGCTTTGTCCCTACCAAATGGAGCACTGCTACAGTCATCCCTCTCCATAAAGGGGGAGTGACTATGGACCCTGGGAATTATCGTGCCATTAGCCTGACAAGTCTGATATGTAAGGCAATGGAGTGCATCATCATGGACCTAAGTAACAAGGATATAGGGAATCTCCAAACTCTAGATCCCACTCAATTTGGTTTTGTGAAAGGTAGATCATGCCTGCTCAACCTGATTGATTTCTTTGTGTCAGACACCAGAGCTGTGGATAAGGACAAGGCAGTTCATACAGCCTACCTCGATCTGGCCAAGGCCTTTGATACCATTCCCCACTCAGGAATTATTGATAAACTTACCAAACTAGGCATCAACCCCTATATCACTACATGGGTTGCAAAATGGCTCACAGATAGAACCTACAGTGTGAAAGTAGCGGACTCCAAGTCAGACTGCCAACCAGTCGTGAGTGGAGTCCTACAGGGATCAGTCCTGGGTCATCTCCTGTTTGGCATCTGCTTCTCAGAAGTGCAGGCCAACACAGAGGGACTCTGGTTGACCAATTTCACAGACAGTTGCAAGCTGGGAGCCATTATTAACTCCACAACTGATGTAGACAGCCTACAGAAAGGCCTCACTGAGATCAGTGATTGGTGTCAAAACCATGGCCTTAAGCTAAATGCCAAAGAATGTGTCATCATTCCCTTTGGGGAAAAACTCATTCCCACTAATTACCAGATTGATGGAAGCCCACTGAACACTGAAGGCATTATAAGAGATCTGGGGACATAGGTTGACAGCAACCTCTCCTTCGACCACCACATTGCCACTGTGGTCAGAAAGTTCTTCTATGTGACACATCTCATTACTAAGGGTTTTGCATCCAGGAAGAAAGAGGTCTTCATGTCTCTACTCTTCCCTCATTAGGCCAATCATCGAGTATAATGCCCTATTTGGCATGTACCTAACTAGACACATGCAACAGCTGGAAAGGCCACAAAAATACCTCACAAAGAGGATCCTAGGCCTTAAACACATGTCCTACATGGACAGACTCAAAAAATTCCAGCTATTCTCTGTCTCATATCATCTACTAAGAGGCGATCTCTGCTTGACTTATAAAGCCATGTCTGACCCAGATCTGTTACAAATGCTACATCTAAAGAAATCCCAATCCCTCCATAACACACGCTCCAGAAATCTCAACCTCATTACCACAATCAGCAGAACATGCTGGAGGGACAGGTTCATAACCCAGAGACTGCCCATGCTCTGGAATAGACTTCCCATACATGTCAACCAGAGCACCTCATTGGCCCTCTTCAAGAGAGATCTTGATGAATGGATGATAAATAGAAAGTTCACCCTGGGGTTCAGTCCAGTAGCTTTACTTGATAGAGGCACTGGCAACTAACATTGGGCGGCATGATGCCAGGTCACTTCTATGGGCTAGTCTTGTAAAAGCTCCAGGGCCATTAGCCTAGTACACACCTATGAACCTATAATCATTATCTATTTCACCTACATTCCTGATTGTTGAGAATCAATGCAAAGTTAAAAGAAATGCTATTATAGTAGAAACTTTAGAAAGTGACCAGATTTACAAACTTGAGACAAAGTAAGAATGGAAACACCATTTGCAGCCTGAAATATTTGACAAAGAAGCTGAATTAAGGTCCTCTGTTGTTTGTGGGGAAGATGAAAAGTTCTACTGAAGGAACTGCAGGCTTCTGTATAAGACAAATATATAAAAATCCAAGGAAGATAAACAACTGATTATCTCAGAATCATTACTGTTGCAGGTAGACTCCTCAAAAAACAACTGATAGTTTCAGAATCATTACTGTTGCAGGTAAACTCCTCAAACTATAATTCAAAGACTACCTGTGTATATCAAGAGCAAATCTTAAAGAAAGTTCATCTGTCTATAGAGAATAGCCTTGTCAAATACTCTAAAAAATTTGGAATTCTGTTGAATAAACTAGACAGACATGGACAGTTTGAGAGTTAATCATGATCCTAAAGACTGAAAAGTTGCAGTTATTAACATGTCTTTTGAATATGAGCAGAAAAATGTTTGGTATACAGCTAGCATGCATACATGTCTACATTCATGCAGATATTTTTGTCAAGGGCAGTAATGTTGTTTTTGTCTGCTGATATGCCAAAATAGTAATCCCCATAGTAGTAGTTGAATATTTTCTTAAAATATCTAAACTAATTATTGCTTTAATAGAATTTGGTAGTCTGTTCTTAGCATCATCTAATCTCACAGATAATAAATGAACTACATCTCTCATTCCTCTATAATCTTCTGCACACATTTTCTGGAAGGTATATTCTACTATTTGATATTCCCAACATTCCCAGAGGTTAGTTGTCTCTAAATGGACTATATAGCTGAACCAGGTCTCCTCATAAAGAGCTAAAATATCTGATCATGTACAATGTGTCATATAATCCTCCATAATAACTTAAATTTTCATACTAATGGATGCCCTTTGTATATTTCTGCTGTATTCTTTTCAAGTTATCCAAGGTAGTTTTCTTATAAGGTTTATATATTATTAGTCTATCCTCTATTTTTCGTCTAACATGGCTTCAAACTATGATATAATTTCTGATTTCATATATATTTCAAATGTTTGTATTAGTCAATAGATTTATAATTATCTTTCACCAAATGGTCAACATGATTAGAATAAACTCACAGCTCAATCTATCAATTTACCCAGGTCCTTAAATGAATACACATTATCAGTCACTGTGTGCTATATTAATTATCCACTTTTCAGTCATTCTCCCAAATCTAATATGCCTACTTTTTAATTTATTAGCTCATTATTCTCCTGTACCCAACTGATCAATTTAAATAGGATGTTTTGCAGCCATCACTATCCATAACAGATGTAATCAATTTTCCCATTTTCAAGTCATCTGCATACAGACTGCTAAACACCTCAGATGAAAATACAAATCAGAAAGATTCAACCTAAAAAATATGGGTCCAGGACAGAGCCCTAAAGGACACCTTGAATGTAACCTATTCACAAGTCTAATAACTGTATTATGCTTGCAATGCCCTAGTTCAAGGCTGTCTTTATTGCCTTTGTAACATAATCTACAGTATGGTGTTATTAATAAAAATGTAAGAATCACAGGACTTATAACAATCTTCCTTGTCATAATGCCTTTATCTGATTTTTTTTTTTGCTTAAATGTCTGTTACAATAAAATCATTTATTCCCTGACACAGCTAGTTACCAAACTTTTGTTAGCACACATCAGTAAGGTAGTGCGGGGGGGGGGACTAAATCACCTTACTCATGTGTGCTAACCTTAACCCTACAAATAATGTTGCTAACCCCATTTCCCTAACAGTTCTACTACCAAGACAGCAATTGATTTTAGTTTTGCAGTTAGGGTATATGATATAGGGTATTTTTAGCTGGACAGAATTATTAGATATTTTGTGATTCAATATTATGAGTTTCAGTGTTTTGTTTTTTTTAGATATTTTGAGGTCTGATATTTTCAGTTTTAAATATTTTGTAATATTAGCATGAATACATACATGTAGTAGTTAATGAGGTGCCAATTGAGCTGGCAACAAAAACCTGCATGTCTTGTGGTGCTCATTATTTAAAGTGTCCATAAGTAAGAGTGTGCAAGAAAATGAAGTAAGAGTGTGCAAGAAAATGAATACTTAACTGAAACGTTTATAGTGGTTAGTATGAATGTGTGAGTGTTTATGGGTTAGGTAAGGGGACACATTTATTGTTTTACATGTTTGCTGTTGTATATATTCTGTAAACTTTTGTCTTGTGGTACTGTTAGGGAAAGAGTTTTAATGACATAATATGCAGGGTTAGGGTTAACACACACGGGTAAGGTTGTGAAGCAAACACATCTGTTATTTAGAAGTACAGAGTACTTATTTCTGGAAGACAAATCTCTGGCAGATTATGTTTTTGGCCAGAGTAGTGTTACTCTGTGACCATGATGCTCCACTGTTATTTGGTTTATTGTCGCACTGGTGGATGATTGTGGTTAAATAACAGCTAGGAAACTGAGTCATCTGACAGGTATATAAAACACTTCTGTGGCTCGTGTATAGTATTCACTGACAACTAAACATACAAAGCAGGATCAAGACATGTGGCAGTATCTTGTATAGTACTCACTGACAACTGAGCATACGAAGCAGGATCAAGACATGTGGCATTATCTGGTATAGTACTCACTGACAACTGAACATACGAAGCAGGATCAAGACATGTGGCAGTATATGGTATAGTACTCACTGACAACTGAACATACAAAGCAGGATCAAGACATGTGGCAGTATCTGGTATAGTACTCACTGACAACTAAACTTACAAAGCAGGATCAAGACATGTGTCAGTATATGGTATAGTACTCACTGACAACTAAACATACAAAGCAGGATCATGACATGTGGCAGTATCTGGTATAGTACTCACTGACAACTGAGTATACAAAGCAGGATCAAGACATGTGGCAGTATCTGGTATAGTACTCACTGACAACTGAGCATATGAAGCAGGATCAAGACATGTGGCAGTATCTGGTATAGTACTCACTGACAACTGAGCATATAAAGCAGGATCATGACATGTGGCAGTATCTGGTATAGTACTCACTGACAACTGAACATACGAAGCAGGATCATGACATGTGGCAGTATCTGGTATAGTACTCACTGACAACTGAGCATATAAAGCAGGATCAAGACATGTGGCAGTATCTGGTATAGTAGTCACTGAGAACTGAACATACAAAGCAAGATCAAGAAGTGTGGCATTATCTGGTATAGTAGTCACTGACAACTGAGCATACGAAGCAGGATCAAGACATGTGGCAGTAACTGGTACAGTACTCACTGAGAACTAAGCATACGAAGCAGGATCAAGACGTGGCAGTATCTGATATAGTACTCACTGACAACTGAGCATATAAAGCAGGATCAAGACATGTGGCAGTATCTGGTATAGTACTCACTGACAACTGAGCATATAAAGCAGGATCAAGACATGTGGCAGTATCTGATATAGTACTCACTGACAACTGAGCATATAAAGCAGGATCAAGACATGTGGCAGTATCTGGTATAGTACTCACTGAGAACTAAGCATACAAAGCAAGATCAAGACATGTGGCAGTATCTGGTATAGTACTCACTGACAACTGAGCATACAAAGCAGGATCAAGACATGTGGCAGTATCTGGTATAGTACTCACTGACAACTGAGCATATAAAGCAGGATCAAGACATGTGGCAGTATCTGGTATAGTACTCACTGACAACTGAGCATACAAAGCAGGATCAAGACATGTGGCAGTATCTGGTATAGTACTCACTGACAACTGAGCATATGAAGCAGGATCAAGACATGTGGCAGTATCTGGTATTGTACTCACTGACAACTGAACATACAAAGCAGGATCATGACATGTAGCAGTATCTGGTATAGTACTCACTGACAACTGAGTATACAAAGCAGGATCAAGACATGTGGCAGTATCTGGTATAGTACTCACTGACAACTGAGCATATGAAGCAGGATCAAGACATGTGGCAGTATCTGGTATTGTACTCACTGACAACTGAACATACGAAGCAGGATCATGACATGTGGCAGTATCTGGTATTGTACTCACTGACAATTGAACATACAAAGCAGGATCAAGACATGTGGTTGTATCTGGTATAGTACTCACTGACAACTGAGCATATGAAGCAGGATTAAGACATGTGGCAGTATCTGGTATAGTACTCACTGACAACTGAACATACAAAGCAGGATCAAGACATGTGGCAGTATCTGGTATGGTACTCACTGACAACTGAGCATATGAAGCAGGATCAAGACATGTGGCAGTATCTGGTATTGTACTCACTGACAACTGAGCATATGAAGCAGGATCAAGACATGTGGCAGTATCTGATACAGTACTCACTGACAACTGAACATACGAAGCAGGACCATGACATGCGTCAGTATCTGGTATAGTACTCACTGACAACTGAACATACGAAGCAGGATCAAGACATGTGGCAGTATCTGGTATAGTACTAACTGACAACTGAACATACGAAGCAGGACCATGACATGCATCAGTATCTGGTATAGTACTCACTGACAACTGAACATACGAAGCAGGATCATGACATGCGGCAGTATCTGGTATACTACTCACTGACAACTGAACAATCAAAGCAGGATCAAGACATGTGGTAGTATCTGGTATAGTACTCACTGACAACTGAGCATACGAAGCAGGATCAAGACATGTGGCAGTTATCTGGTATAGTACTCACTGACAACTGAACATACGAAGCAGGACCGTGACATACGTCAGTATCTGGTATAGTACTCACTGACAAATAAACATAGAAGCAGGATCATGACATGAGGCAGTATATGGTATAGTACTCACTGACGACTGAGCATATGAAGCAGGATCAAGACATGTGGCAGTATCTGGTATAGTACTCACTGACAACTAAGCATACGAAGCAGGATCAACACATGTGGCAGTATCTTCGGGTATTTGATCTGTTAATTATGGAAATGCTGTCATCATTTTCCTTACGGTAGAAATTAAAATCTTTTTTAAAGGTGTATTTTGAGTGAAGCACTAGTTAGATTATCATTTAATTGAGAAGGAGAGTTTTATGTTTTTTGATGATCATGTATGTCATTTTATGACAGAACCTGTCTGGGCTGTCCAACAACCTGAAATCATTTTGCTTTGCTTTAAGAATGTTTCAGCAGTGTCTTCAGCTTTGAGTTATTCTAAAAAAAAAAATAACTGAAAACTCCTCTGCTTTTTATTAAGCAAGTCTAGTTTCTGATTTTTCTACCATTTGCACCCTAATATTAAATTGAGAAAGAGGCTTTTGCATTTATTTCAAAGATGTGCCTATGCCTTCTATTTTATTGCAATCTCTGAATTGACATTTTTGATTCTGAGAGTTTAGTAACCACAAATAAAATACCCTAGGGAAGCCAAGAACAAATGGATGACCAGGTAGGCTGCCTTAATAAAGGTACGGTGGGACGTCGGTGAAGAAGCTGGGCTACCGGTAAAGCCTTAAGAAAGGCTGTGCATACCTGAGCGCTTGTGGTTGAAGGCTGAGTAAAGCCTTTAGAAAGGCTTCATATACAGGTCGTAGTTCCGGCTGGTCAGGTCGCCTGGTGAGAGGAACTGCTAGTGTGGCAGCTAGAAATCAAAGATGAAACACACAGAAAAAACAGGCAAAACAATGTAAATGTGGCTCGGCTAAGGAGCTCTGCTCACCGTGGTGGCAAAAAATCAACGTAGTCAAAGTTCAGATTCTAGAAGGTCGTACTTTATTGAAGTAAAAAGTACCAGAAGTACAATCACCACTGAAGCGTAGTTCCTTAATGGAAAGAGTGATCCAGAGGATTTCCTTTTATAAGAGTACCTGGGGGTGTGTCAGTGGGAGCCAATCAAGTGTGGGTGAAAAAACCTTTATTGTGATTGGGCACGACAACTTGACATCACACCTTACAATCTGATAGGTTAGATACCCTGAGCCAGCTCATACGTGGTTAGTATAATCACTCTAAACCTACAATAGTGAAGTTTGGAGATTAGCTAAAATTATCTAAAAATATGTAGTTAAGTAAAAATAGTCTTGCTGGAAAAAAATCAACACCTTGCTGATAAAATACATTGTTAGGCTACACTTTTCGAAATCTTCGTCAGGATGGTGGACGACCTAAAAGAGCATAATAAGCAAAGAGTTTAGTAACCAGCGATAAACCTTCAATGCACTCCATATGTCATCTGCTTTGCTTATCTTGTTATCATACATGTATGGAAATAAGCTTTATTGTTTTCCATTTCACATCAATAAAGAGGGTGAACTAAGCAAGCTGCTGTTTGCATGAGCTAATCAAAAATGTCAATAAATGGATAAAGACAGCTTCTCTGCTTGTACAGTTAAAGCCTTTACAAATGTGCTACCAGGGGCAATACAATACAATGTAACAATTTCAGTACAGTATTTCACCCAAGTAAAATGGAAATATTTTAAATCCTTGCCACTGACTACATTTGCTAATCATTCAATAGCATTCAATATGATTACCAAGGTGCATGCAAAATCTACTTTAATGTTGCAGTGAAATAACAGTTTACCTCTCCAGTCTTTCAGATGCATTCAAGCAGTCCCACTGGCTGAAAGACAAGTCTTTCATGGATTGTTATTAAACCTTCCTTTTAAGTTACCATCACTTAAAAATTATACCTGCTGGCAATCTCATACCTTAGAACAAGAAATCTGGACAAATCTATACATAAAAGTGGGACAAAGGTCCAAAAATAGGGACACTCTTTAAATATTCTCTTACAAACTTAGAAAGTTGATACAATAGCAGGTTTTGCAGTAGCATATATGTTCTGTAAGGTATAAAGTCTGAAACTCAAATGTGTGTCATTATTTTCTGTCTTTAATCTTTAAAGGAAAACAACAGGATATTAAAGCAGATTCCACAACTTGCTGACTCTTCCAGTCCCTGTTCTTTGATAAAGCTTAAAAAAATCACCCTTGCAGCTTTAAAAAATAACCCACTCAACTGTTTTCCCTGTTCTGCTTCCTAGCTTTCTATATTGTTTTTGTTTCACTTTGCAAACCAACTTGAAAAACCTGTAGCTGGCTCTGAAATTATGATGTCACGTCTGCCATCTGCTCTTGCTCTAGCTATGGAGATGTTTTCTCCCCCAAAGAAATGTAATCCCCGCCTGATTTGCATGCTGTATAGAAGAGCCAGTGTTCCTCCCACATTGTGATGTCAGACCTGCTTACCCAGCCCACTCAACCTAATAAAATCCATGTGGTGTGTGGAACTCCTTTTCATTGTACGTGTATCCTGTCGACTGCATTTGTTTGAGGGAATACTGAAAAGTTTGGATTGCCTGCATTTTTTGCTTCATTGGTAAGGTAAGTCTTCCTAGTGAATTAAAAATGTAATTCTACACACAGCCCCTGTCTGAATGCACTCCGAGCCCTATTTTGTGCTGCCTGATATAGTTTATGCTTCTGTTTGAGGGTGCCACATGGTTCACTAGTGTATGCTGCTGCCGACTATCTAGATTAGCCTTCTGTTGTATTTGCTTGCTGCTGATATGTAATTATATGTATTTTGTATATTATTATTGTATTATGGTTATACATTTTATTTGATACTGCTGGTTCTCGGTTAATTATCTAGTCATTGTGTTCCCGTGTGTGAATGCTGCCTTCTGTTTTAGTCAGGTCCCATGCTGCATGCTGAATTCGGCTTGGTGAGTATTATCTGCGTTTATCTTCGTTACTGATACTCAGAATAAGCCGACTCTTCTTTTTTTTTTTTTTTTAATGCAAGTGTTGGTTTATAGTGATAGCGCGTATATTTATCACTACTGCTGCTCGTTTGTTTTTTCTAATTTTTGCATGTTATTAATTATTATGAGTTGCCACTAATTTGCCAGAAAAAACACAATTTTATGAAAAACGGACCTAAAACATGAGGCAAAAATTTGGTCATTCTGCGAAAATATGTACAGTTGAGCGGTATGGCTTGCATCAGGACCATGATGTTACTGCAGATACAATGGAACCTAAGGACACATACTATCAACATTGATTTGATAACTGGGTTTGACATGTATTATACTCTGTGACTGGCTGCTACAGCATCAGTGGTCATCTGAAGGGCTATTCTTTTCTCCATTCTTCATGGAAGTTCTGGTAGGGGTCAGACTTTTTGAGTTCTGTCCAACAAGGGAATTCACTTTATATGGCATTTCACATACATCACTCATTCTGTTGTTTGTTTCATTTAATGGACTCAATATAAAACATGTTTTTTAGTCTGCTGATATAAAGACATGCTAACATTTATAATTAATTTCTGTGATGATGGAAAACTACAGTAAGAATATATGCTATAATCCCTGGAATTTCAGATAGAAATGTAGTTTTGTTATTTAGTAATAATTAGTGGTCTTCATTGGCCATCATCTTCATAATTTCCACATTTTTGTAACACTATTTAAAAAAATGCAGTCATGTGGTATAAAAAGAAAGCAATGTTATATTGTTACAGTTTATAGCTAGTTAAAAGGCATACAGTCCAGTAGGCCACTGAGGAGCCTAGCCAAATTTTCAAATTGCCCCAGAGCACTACCTGGTTACCTGACTTACTCAGTCACAGAGTAGGCAAATGGAGGTTGAGAGACTCAAACCAGGACTACAGCAAATAGCTCATTACCAGCTTATATCTTTAATATGCTGCACTAACTGCCATACAGAAAGTAGAAGCTGTATTTTGAGAGGTAGCTCACATTATATAATGTCAAGGAACTAGCAGCACAGGAATACCGACATGCTGCATTGCTACTTTGATAGCTTTCTCATGCGTTGTTTCAGGAAACATTCATTTTGCCATAGACATGCTTAATGTTCAGAATGTCAAATCTGGAAGATTGATGGCATTTGTCTTAGTGGATTTTCCTAATTTATTCTCACTTCCCTGAGTGATGTGTGTGTGTACACTATATATATTTTCAGTAGTTTGTGGTGTGTGTGTGTGTGTGTGTGTGTGTGTGTGTGTGTGTGTGTGTGTGTGTGTGTGTATATATATATATATATATATATATATATATATATATATATATATATATATTTGTGGTGTGGGCTTGCCACATTGCGAGTGAAAGGGGCTTATTCTCCATTAGAAAAAAAAATGCTAAATGTTTTTTTTTTCAAACTTTGGATTGTCCTTTTCTTGTCAGCCTCCCAAGGTTTTGGATGTTTAGGCTGAATAATAGCTTGTCCGTTAAATGGGATATGATTATTCATAGTCAGCCTATTCAGTTTTTTAAATGCCATGATGTCACAAAGGTTCTGTCTATCATCAGTATTCATAGTTAAATGTGCATATTTATTTGTCATGAAGAAAAGAAAAGAAATGTAGGCTAAGCTTTTTTTTTCTTTTTTATTATATTATATTGGTCGCAGGTAAGTGGATTAATCCACTATGCCCTAGGCCAAAACAGTATAAATGGATATGACACATATACATGGAAAATTGCGTGTACCCATCACATTTTTGTGAGGCAGTAGGAAACTGGATCATCCAGAAGAAAAACACACAGATATGGTAGAAGACACAAAACAAGAAAGGAGGTCGTGATTGAACTTCTGTCATATGAGGCAGGGATCATACTACTAACTAACATGTTTCCAATGAACTAGAAGATTCAATTGGCTCAAAATGACAGATGCATTTTGAAATTGTGACAAATCAGTGTACCGGTACATCTCATATTTGCCCCATTATTATTACAAAACACAGCCATCTATTTACTGGGGATGAAACAGAACTGTATTTATGTTTATCATAAGTTGTCTGGCTTGACAACACATCAGTAATGTCTGTATCACAGTATAAGACCAAAAAGTGCACTGGTCCATATTCATTTTTAAGGCTTCCAAGTATGAATGCATGTGTTTGAAGGAAATAAGCAAACAGCAGCTTGCACCGTTTGATCTATGCATGTTGTTTATCTTGCATTTTTTTGCATGAACAGTACAACGGAAGTGTATCATGCAAGTCATCCCATGTGAGGTCTAATATTTAGCAGACATGATAAGCTAGCAGTTAGTCTCTCAGTTAGCACAGAGGATTATGACTGAGCTATTAATGAACGTCTTCCTATAGTAATGGGTACAGGGTTTGATTCCTTCCACCTGTAATTTGCCTGCTATGTGACTCTGAGCAAGACAGTTGACTAGACTATTATCCTAGGGATTTTTCTGTCTAGTGGACTTACCTAGTTAAGAACTATATATAGATATATATATATATATATATATATATATATACATATATATATATATATATATATATATATATATATATATATATATATATATATATATATATATATATATATATATATATATAAAGAGGTGGTGTCAGCAAAACATTGGACATATTTTTAAATTAATGTTATGCCTGAAGTACCAACAACTGTCAAAATTAAAAATTTTTTGTAGTTTCTTTCTACATATTTTAACAGATCTGTGCACTCCTGTGAAACAGCATTTCAGTTATTTATGTTTGCAGAAAGCAGGACACATAACAGATCAGCAGCTTTCTAAATCATAGTCTTCCATCTCCTTTCTCTGTATGTCCTGTATGTTTTGTAAGCCTTTTCTCAGTACAAGTAGTTATTGAGCTGCCACGCTCTAATTTTATATAAACTCAGTGGAACACCTCTAGCCATCATTCAGTTTATTGTAATTTTATTGCAGTTGTTTAAATACAGTATATTCTACCCAATCCTGTACTTTATAGCACATTTTTTTCACATTTCTCAGCAGAGTGACATGGGATCTGGGTGGTAGACTACTGAGGTGTTTATATTATCTATTTTAAATTCCTTGAATAGTGTATGCACCTCCAATCCCCAAATGTTCTATACCAAAAAGAGAATGTCTCATCCTTACCTTGCTAGAAGGAAAATGGGCCAGCCTTGCTTATTGTACAGATTCGCAAACTAGCTCTGAACTATCCTGTGGAGGATAATGAATCATTATTACCAGTCTAATCCACATAGTTGTATTTCTCTGGGTGGTTTACTCTGTGGTATTCCTTGTATCACAAAGCATGCTTTTAGATGCTGAAAAGTAGTTCAATGTCATTTATGGGGGCACTACAGTTCCCAAGCACTTGAAGCCCCTGTCTCGAGTGAGGGACTTGAGCAGCTTAGTTTTAGGGACTGAAGTTTTAAATTTAAAGATCAGAGACTTTATGGTTATTTAGACTTTAGGAGGAGTGGAAATTTAGGACAAAATCTCAAGGACTCTGGTTTGGAACTGGGTGGGAGTTTTAGGGTTAGAGTTTAAGTTAGGATAGGGCTGTACAGTTGTATGTGGTTGAGTGCAGCAGGGTTATATAGAAACAGAAGATTGAGCTACTAGTAGTTCAAGCGCTTGCTTTCTTGAGCAGGTGTGTCTCATGCTATTAGCATGCAAGCACCTGTAGTAAGTAGTAGGCAGCTGGTGCACAAGGTTAAGACTGTGAGCTGTAGTTCCTGTGGTACTGGGTTTGACTCCCAAAGCATTTATTTGCCTACTGTGTAGCCATGAGTGAGTCACTTACCCACACATTGCTCCCAGGTCACCCCTAACTGCATGTCTAGTGGACCTACCTAGTTAACCATTTTTTTTTAGTACATTTCCCTGGGGGGGGTGGGCAACCCCACTTTCCCCCCCCGGGAAAAGTTTCCCAAAATGTGGTTTTTAGCCGGAACCGGGCCCCTTTGGGGGGCCAGGGAAACAAAAATTTTCCCCTTTCCTTTCCCAACGAAGTTTTTTGGGGTCCTTCTGAATCGACAGAGTGGTAACACAGATTTTCCGCGAGATGGGGAGCTCCATGTTGTGATCTTTTCACAACTCCCTCAACGCAAAATGCCAGCAGTTCTTCTCTCTCACCCCGGTTCCGGGGGAGATCCCCAAGGATGCTCTAGTCCAAGCTTGGCCCCCCGGTCTGCTATACGCCTTTCCACTGGTTCCCCTTCTCCCCAAGGTGATTCAGAAGGCGATTACGCTGAAAGCAAAATGATTCTAATCGCCCCATACTGGCCTCATCAAGTCTGGTTCCCCTTTCTTCACAAATATGCATTGGAGGGTCCCTGGTTCCTGGAACAAGTTCCGGACCTCTTGACGCATCAGTCAGGACAGCTCCATCAGTCCCTCCATTCACTGAAGCTAGCAGCCTGGCTACTCCTCTTCCGACCATAGTTAGGAGCCATTCTTTCGACCCTGAAGTCATGCATATTTTGTCCTCGGCTCACAAGACTTCTACTAAGAAGATGTATAGCAGTAAATGGAAGAGGTTTGCTATTTGGGCCCAACTCCGAGGATTAGTCCCTATGACAGCCTCGGTGTCAGAGGTTCTGAAGTTTTAACTTCCCTGTTCAACCAGGGTTGTTTGGTGTCTACCATCAAAAGTTCAATTGGCTATTTCCAATTTTCACGAGAGCGTAGAACCACCTTTAATGAGCAACAAGTTGTGCAAAGCTTTTATTAAAGGAGCTTGGCTTTTACGGCCTCCTATATCTCATACCGCACCACCGTGGGACCTTAACGTAGTGTTAGGTGCATTAACCGCACCTCCCTTTCAGCCGGCAGCAACCTGTGACTTAAAATTTCTTTCTTGGAAGACTGCCCTTCTAGTTGCTATTACATCAGCCAGGCAAGTTTCAGAACTTCAATCCCTATGCGTCAAACCACCATACCTGGTATTTCACAAGGATAGAGTATCTCTTAGACCAAACCCATCCTTTATACCAAAGGTTTGTTCTAACTTTTGTTTGCAACAATCACTGGAATTACTGTTTTTTTCCCTAAGTATTCAAACAGAGCTGAGTATACTTTTCACAACTTAGACGTGCACAGACAATTGCGTTTCTGTTTGGATAGGACACACCAAGCACGAAAATCAGATCAACTGTTTGTGTCCTTTTCGGATAGTAAATTGGGCAAAGCCGTCACGAAAGTCACTATTGCCAAGTGGATCAGAGACTGTATCAGTCATATTTATCGCATTTCAAATAAGGAGCTTACAGTTCCAGTGAAAGCTCATTCTACCAGAGGCTATGGCCGCCGGTAGCCTTTCATTCCAAGCTCTCTATTAGTGACATCTGTGCGGCTGCTACGTGGTCTTCTCTACACACCTTTATTTCTCACTACAAATTGGATGTGGCATCTAGGGGCCGAGCTTCCTTCGGTTCCACGGTTCTCCGGACCATTTTCCAATGAGCCACCCAGGAATTAGGTGCTAGGGACGCTGTCCCATCTGTAGAGAATGTAGGCAAGATAGGATCACATTACATCTTTTAGTTATGTACTTACCATAACTTTAGATGTATGGGATCCATCTGGCCTACATTCCTAATAACCCACCCTCCTTCCCCCTGCCTTGTAGGCCAAAAGAGACCGGACGATCCGAATCCAATTTTTCCTCTCTTGAAACACCTGGCAATGTTATAACAACTGTCTATGTGGGTGTGCATGTGTGTGGACAAACAAGATCTGGGGAAGCAGTAGTGGTGCATCCTGGGATATGAGGTAACTCAGCCAATAAGAGACTGCGTTCTATTGTATAGTGGCCGAGTCAGAGCCGAGGATCGGCTCCGAACCCATCTGTAGAGAATGTTAGGCGAGATGGATCCCATACATCTAAAGTTATGGTAAGTACATAACTAAAAGTTTACCTCTCCAGTCTTTCAGATGCATTCAAGCAGTCCCACTGGCTGAAAGACAAGTCTTTCATGGATTGTTATTAAACCTTCCTTTTAAGTTACCATCACTTAAAAATTATACCTGCTGGCAATCTCATACCTTAGAGCAAGAAATCTGGACAAATCTATACATAAAAGTGGGACAAAGGTCCAAAAATAGGGACACTCTTTAAATATTCTCTTACAAACTTAGAAAATTGATACAATAGCAGGTTATGCAGTAGCATATATTTTCTGTAAGGTATAAAGTCTGAAACTCAAATGTGTGTCATTATTTTCTATCTTTAATCTTTAAAGGAAAACAACAGGATATTAAAGCAGATTCCACAACTTGCAGACTCTTCCAGTCCCTGTTCTTTGATATAGCTTAAAAAAATCACCCTTGCAGCTTTAAAAAATAACCCACTCAACTGTTTTCCCTGTTCTGCTTCCTAGCTTTCTATATTGTTTTTGTTTCACTTTGCAAACCAACTTGAAAAACCTGTAGCTGGCTCTGAAATTATGATGTCACGTCTGCCATCTGCTCTTGCTCTAGCTATCGAGATGTTTTCTCCCCCAAAGAAATGTAATCCCTGCCTGATTTGCATGCTGTATAGAAGAGCCAGTGTTCCTCCCACATTGTGATGTCAGACCTGCCTTACCCAGCCCACTCAACCTAATAAAATCCATGTGGTGTGTGGAACTCCTTTTCATTGTACGTGTATCCTGTCGACTGCATTTGTTTGAGGGACTACTGAAAAGTTTGGATTGCCTGCATTTTTTGCTTCATTGGTAAGATAAGTCTTCCTAGTGAATTAAAAATGTAATTCTACACACAGCCCCTGTCTGAATGCACTTCTAGCCCTATTTTGTGCTGCCTGATATAGTTTATGCTTCTGTTTGAGGGTGCCACATGGTTCACTAGTGTATGCTGCTGCCGACTATCTAGATTAGCCTTCTGTTGTATTTGCTTGCTGCTGATATATAATTATATGTATTTTGTATATTATTATTGTATTATGGTTATACATTTTATTTGATACTGCTGGTTCTCGGTTAATTATCTATTCGTTGTGCTCCCGTGTGTGAATGCTGCCTTCTGTTTTAGTCAGGTCCCATGCTGCATGCTGAATTCGGCTTGGTGAGTATTATCTGCGTTTATCTTCGTTACTGATACTCAGAATAAGCCGTCTCTTCTTTTTTTTTATGCAAGTGTTGGTTTATAGTGATAGCTTGTATATTTATCACTACTGCTGCTCGTTTGTTTTTTCTAATTTTTGCATGTTATTAATTATTATGAGTTGCCACTAATTTGCCTGAAAAACGGACCTAAAACATGAGGCAAAAATTTGGTCATTCTGCGAAAATATGTACAGTTGAGCAGTATGGCTTGCATCAGGACCATGATATTACTGCAGATAGAATGGAACCTAAGGACACATACTATCGACATTGATTTGATAACTGGGTTTGACATGTATTATACTCTGTGACTGGCTGCTACAGCATCAGTGGTCATCTGAAGGGCTATTCTTTTTTCCATTCTTCATGGAAGTTCTGGTAGGGGTCAGACTTTTTGAGTTCTGTCCAACAAGGGAATTCACTTTATATGGCATTTCACATACATCACTCATTCTGTTGTTTGTTTCATTTAATGGTCTCAATATAAAACATGTTTTTTAGTCTGCTGATATAAAGACATGCTAAAATTTATAATTAATTTCTTGTAATGATGGAAAACTACAGTAAGAATATATGCTATAATCCCTGGAATTTCAGATAGAAATGGAGTTTTGTTATTTAGTAATAATTAGTGGTCTTCATTGGCCATCATCTTCATAATTTCCACATTTTTGTAACACTATTTAAAAAAATGCAGTCATGTGGTATAAAAAGAAAGCAATGTTATATTGTTCCAGTTTATAGCTAGTTAAAAGGCATACAGTCCAGTAGGCCACTGAGGAGCCTAGCCAAATTTTCAAATTGCCCCAGAGCACTACCTGGTTACCTGACTTACTCAGTCACAGAGTAGGCAAATGGAGGTTGAGAGACTCAAACCAGGACTACAGCAAATAGCTCATTACCAGCTTATATCTTTAATATGCTGCACTAACTGCCATACAGAAAGTAGAAGCTGTATTTTGAGAGGTAGCTCACATTATATAATGTCAAGGAACTAGCAGCACAGGAATACCGACATGCTGCATTGCTACTTTGATAGCTTTCTCATGCATTGTTTCAGGAAACAGTCATTTTGCCATAGACATGCTTAATGTTCAGAATGTCAAATCTCTAAGATTGATGGCATTTGTCTTAGTGGATTTTCCTCATTTATTCTCACTTCCCTGAGTGATGTGTGTGTGTGTGTACACTATATATATTTTCAGTAGTTTGTGGTGTGTGTGTGTGTGTGTGTGTGTGTGTGTGTGTGTGTGTGTGTATATATATATATATATATATATATATATATATATATATATATATATATATATTTGTATTGTGGACTTGCCACATTGCGAGTGAAAGGAGCTTATTCTCCATTAGAAAAAAAATGCTAAATGTTTTTTTTTTCAAACTTTGGATTGTCCTTTTCTTGTCAGCCTCCCAAGGTTTTGGATGTTTAGGCTGAATAATAGCTTGTCCGTTAAATGGGATATGATTATTCATAGTCAGCCTATTCCGTTTTTTAAATGGCATGATGTCACAAAGGTTCTGTCTGTCATCAGTATTCATAGTTAAATGTGCATATTTATTTGTCATGAAGAAAAGAAAAGAAATGTAGGCTAAGCTTTTTCTTTCTTTTTTATTATATTATATTGGTCGCAGGTAAGTGGATTAATCCACTATGCCCTAGGCCAAAACAGTATAAATGGATATGACACATATACATGGAAAATTGAGTGTACCCATCACATTTTTGTGAGGCAGTAGGAAACTGGATCATCCAGAAGAAAAACACACAGATATGGTAGAAGACACAAAACAAGAAAGGAGGTTGTGATTGAACTTCTGTCATATGAGGCAGGGATCATACTGCTAACTAACATGTTTCCAATGAACTAGAAGATTCAATTGGCTCAAAATGACAGATGCATTTTGAAACTGTGACAAATCATTGTACCAGTACATCTCATATTTGCCCCATTATTATTACAAAACACAGCCATCTATTTACTGGGGATGAAACAGAACTGTATTTATGTTTACCATAAGTTGTCTGGCTTGACAACACATCAGTAATGTCTGTATCACAGTATAAGACCAAAAAGTGCACTGGTCCATATTCATTTTTAAGGCTTCCAAGTATGAATGCATGTGTTTGAAGGAAATAAGCAAACAGCAGCTTGCACCGTTTGATCTATGCATGTTGTTTATCTTGCATTTTTTTGCGTGAACAGTACAACGAAAGTGTATCATGCAAGTCATCCCATGTGAGGTCTAATATTTAGCAGGCATGATAAGCTAGCAGTTAGTCTCTCAATTAGCACAGAGGATTATGACTGAGCTATTAATGAACGTCTTCCTATAGTAATGGGTACAGGGTTTGATTCCTTCCACCTGTAATTTGCCTGCTATGTGACTCTGAGCAAGACAGTTGACTAGACTATTATCCTCGGGATTTTTCTGTCTAGTGGACTTACCTAGTTAAGAACTATATATAGATATATATATATATATATATATATACATATATATATATATATATATATATATATATATATATATATATATATATATATATATATATATATATATATATATATATATATATAAAAAAGAGGTGGTGTCAGCAAAACATTGGACATATTTTAAATTAATGTTATGCCTGAAGTACCAACAACTGTCAAAATTAAAAATTTTTTGTAGTTTCTTTCTACATATTTTAACAGATCTGTGCACTCCTGTGAAACAGCATTTCAGTTATTTATGTTTGCAGAAAGCAGGACACATAACAGATCAGCAGCTTTCTAAATCATAGTCTTCCATCTCCTTTCTCTGTATGTCCTGTATGTTTTGTAAGCCTTTTCTCAGTACAAGTAGTTATTGAGCTGCCACGCTCTAATTTTATATAAACTCAGTGGAACACCTCTAGCCATCATTCAGTTTATTGTAATTTTATTGCAGTTGTTTAAATACAGTATATTCTACCCAATCCTGTAGTTTATAGCACATCTTTTTCACATTTCTCAGCAGAGTGACATGGGATCTGGGTGGTAGACTACTGAGGTGTTTATATTATCTATTTTAAATTCCTTGAATAGTGTATGCACCTCCAATCCCCAAATGTTCTATACCAAAAAGAGAATGTCTCATCCTTACCTTGCTAGAAGGAAAATGGGCCAGCCTTGCTTATTGTACAGATTCGCAAACTAGCTCTGAACTATCCTGTGGAGGATAATGAATCATTATTACCAGTCTAATCCACATAGTTGTATTTCTCTGGGTGGTTTACTCTGTGGTATTCCTAGTATCACAAAGCATGCTTTTAGATGCTGAAAAGTAGTTCAATGTCATTTATGGGGGCACTACAGTTCCCAAGCACTTGAAGCCCCTGTCTCGAGTGAGGGACTTGAGCAGCTTGAAGCTCGTCTGTGCTGCTGCTGCTTGTGCTCGAACCTGAATATTAGTTTGGTCAAGCAGCTGTGTGGAGTGAGCTGGAGGGAGACTTTAGTTTTAGGGAGCAGGAGGGAAACTTAGTTTTAGGGACTGAAGTTTTAAATTTAAAGATCAGAGACTTTATGGTTATTTAGACTTTAGGAGGAGTGGAAATTTAGGACAAAATCTCAAGGACTCTGGTTTGGAACTGGGTGGGAGTTTTAGGGTTAGAGTTTAAGTTAGGATAGGGCTGTACAGTTGTATGTGGTTGAGTGCAGCAGGATTATATAGAAACAGAAGATTGAGCTACTAGTAGTTCAAGCGCTTGCTTTCTTGAGCAGGTGTGTCTCATGCTATTAGCATGCAAGCACCTGTAGTAAGTAGTAGGCAGCTGGTGCACAAGGTTAAGACTGTGAGCTGTAATTCCTGTGGTACTGGGTTTGACTCCCAAAGCATTTATTTGCCTACTGTGTAGCCATGAGTGAGTCACTTACCCACACATTGCTCCCAGGTCACCCCTAACTGCATGTCTAGTGGACCTACCTAGTTAACCTATGGATATTATTATAATTTTTTAGTTTCAGTACATTTCATTATAAGCTGCAACTTAATTGCACATCTTGTTTAGTGACCTATTCAAGGCTTTTTCTCCATATATTCAGCTTGTCTTCTGTGGTTGTAGTTTTCATATTCATAAAAATGCAGTATGGTTAAGTCTGTGTCTAATAAATGATTTCACATTTACTTTGCAAAACTACATTTAGACATGATTTAAATATTCTGAATTCTTGTTTTAAGAAATAAAATCATAAAGTTAATTGTCAGTGTCATACCACCATAAAATGAAATATATTTATCCTGTATGGTGCAGTCACAACTATTTACCCTTTCTGTTATTTCATAAGTACTGCATAATACTTCTCTCTCTCTCTTGCTGTACTTATCAGAACCCTCACAAACCTTTCATCATGGACTCTCACTTCATTTACAGTAACAATTTTTAAACAGTAGTATTGTGTCAAAAGAAGCAGGTGATAAAGGTGATTCCACATCACTTCTACTACTGAGAACATCACGCACATGGCATAGATTCACCATTAATGTTCATAGGTAGGTACTACATTATTGGCCCTAAGGCCTATACAAGCCTAGCCAAAAAGGTACCCTGGCTTTCGCCACCCAAGAAAATTATTTTCTTGTGCCCCTGTCGAGCAGAGCCACAGAGGTGATCCCCGGGGTGAATTTCCTATTTCCCATCCAAGCATCAAGATTTTTCTTGAAGAGTGCTAATGAGGAGCTTTGTTTGATATAGATAGGTAGATTGTTCCAGAGTATGGGAAGTCTCTGGGACAGGAATCTATCCCTCCAGCATGTTCTGTTTATTGTGGTGACAAGGTTCAGGTTCCTAGACCGTGTAGCTCGGAGGGATTGGAATTTCTTTAAGTGCAGCATGTCCAACAGCTCTGGGTTTGACATAGCTTTGTATGTTAAGCAGAGATCGCCTATGAGTAGGCGATATGTGACAGAGTAAAGCTGGAGTTTTTTGAGACGGTCTGCATAGTGCATCTGTTTGAGGCCAGTAATCCTCTTTGTGAGATATTTCTGCAGCCTTTCCAGTTGTTGTAGATGTCTTGTGAGGTACATACCAAAAGGGGCGTTGTATGTCTATTTGTTCACCAGAAAACTGCACTGTTCCTTGGCTTCTGATAAATTTGTAAGCACAGATAAAACTTGCCTTTATTGGCATGTCAGTCACCTGATTTACTGAAGGCATTCAGCCAGAGAAATAAAAGCATGTCATCTCTTTCTGCATTTCTGCATGGTAGAGTGATGTATCACAGACAGGCCAAAATAAGATAGTTTAAATGCAAATTGAATATATTTTCTTGTTTTCCAGTAATAATAAATATTTGTATAGCATAGCTCTGACTATGTCTATAAGGAGACCAGAGACCACTCTATAATTAATTTTACTATTTGGAACTGTTATGGAATTTTACTATACATATATATATGCACTATACATATATATATATATATATATATATATATATATATATATGCACCTTTTCTTGGAATATAGAATTTTAAAAATAAATATTTTAAGTCAGTATTATATGCGTTGATTTTTTTAACCAAAGTGCATATTCCTCATAGCAGCACCTTAAATTTCTACACCATATCATGCCTTGGTGTGGCTAATACATTGTTTACCAGAGGTTCACTTTGTTTATTCACTTAATCCTTGTCGTCATCATATCACACTTGTGTAGGTAACATGAATGCTGTATTTTCCTATTACACAGTGATACTATTTAAAAAGATATTGCTCATATTTTTACATGATGACGGTGTATGATGGAACTTCATTTCTTCCCTGTCTTTTCAGTTACTATAGTCTCAGGGGTTGAATTTGGGATGTAGTGTGTGTGCATATACATGTGTGCATAATGGCACTTGTGTAATATGATTCTTTTTGTGTAGTAGTTAGAAATATAGGGAATTCATTCTTTGAAATGATTTTTTGTAGTTTACTGAAGATGAAAGACAAGGAGCTGTATAAAACGTGACTGGGGATAGTAAATTTATGCTCTTTACAATTTTCAGCAACCTGTTTTAGTTGCTGCAGCTTTGGTTAGAGATTTTATACATTACATTGGTAGTTATGGAACACTCTAAACTCACGAGGCTAAAAATAATTAAATAGTTGATGAATATGTAATTTATTGTTTACTTTATTTTTATGCAATTACATTTTAATCTTACTTGGAGAGTGGATGTTTATGTTTTTGCAGTTATAAATGTTTGCTTTGACCCTTAGCAGAAGGGCAAAAATGGTAGCTTTTTATTGGGGGGTGCAGTCACATTGATTTAATTTCAGTGCAGTTACAAAACTGCTTTTTGTGAGTAATGCTGGATTTATTGTGAACATATTAATTACTGTGACCAGTCAGTGCTTATATTTATTTTTCCTAGTGTTAATCAGTTCTTATTATATAATAGTCCTTTCCAGATATGTTAGGTAATTGGCAAGACTCAAAATTTCCACTATGTCTCACTGAATTACATCTGGACAAGGATATAATCAAATAAAAATGGAAGCATGTTAGCCCGAAGGTAGTTTTGGTGAATGCAAAATGATCAAAGTACTTCTGTCAAAACTACATTGGTCGACAGTGGAGTTTGCCATTTTCTTTGTTGTTCTGCAGCCTTGTTGTTGGTATATATACTTTTGATAGGTGGTGGTATTCCCCAACATGGGAGATGCAGGAGGATTCATCCCCTGAAAAAAAGAAAATTCCTTGGATGTTTACTGATGGAAGATTCGGTGAACATTCTTTCAAAGTTTTTATGTTCACCAAAACTGCCTTTGTTGAAGTGATATGAATCCATAAAAACAAGTGGCTATAACCGTGCCTCAAAGCAAAACAAAGAATAGAGTGTTTTTGCAGAGGACAAGCCCCCTGCACCTCTATATTTATATATACCAACTCTAAAGCCACATGATCATGATGAAGGGGTACCACTGCAATGCAGACTAAAACTGAACCAGCAGTGATTTCCTATAGAAAACATTACAGGAGGTTTAGCTTCACAACGTTTAACTCAGCAAGTTGGCACCTTGTCTAGTCTAAGCTTAACAAGGTATAGAGAAGCCAAACTGAGAGTTGAACATTTGATTAGCTACAAAGCAAGCATCCAGCATAACATTATTCTTTGGACTGAGTTAACGTGGAAGCAAAAGGAACCCAGGTTTGTCCTTTGAAAAATTATTGGTTTGTAGTCATGCAGTTAGAACATCCACTGTCTCTTCTTGTTACATGGTTTAATTCTGTTACTTAAGGAAAATAAGTGCCCAAAGAGGATCACTGTTCTCAAAGAATTTTAAAAGATAACTACAGGGTCTGAGTATCGAAAGTTGATCAGAATAAAATCATGTCAAGTAGTGTATATTTCCTTGATTTCACTATTAGGTTTGTTTGTTTTTGTTTTTTAAGTTAAACTTCAGTGATTTTATTAAGTTTTGCTTGTATAATTTTATTTCAGTGACCTAAAGTTGTTAGCTGTGAGGCATGTTGTTACTGCCTCAGGCAAAGATACTGGTTAAATGTACAACTAAAGTTATAGACTTGCTTTATTACCAATAAATAAATGAAACACTGGTAAGAGAGTGATGGAAACCGAGCAGTTCCTTGACACAAATTCATCATGCCTTATTTGTTAACATCTTTAGAATCCACATGAGGAATATGTGCCCCTGCAAGTATATATGATTTGATAGCCATAAAAGATATATGGTAAAATGACCTACAGTTTATTACTGAAAATGTAAGCTGATTATACTCTAAGAGTCATGGACTAGCCAGATATTACCAAAGGCACATCTTTCATCTCATTTGCGGTTGTATTTGTTGCATTAGGAAAAAAATGTTTATATATATATATATATATATATATATATATATATATATATATATGGGTCTACTTGATATGGTCGACAGTTCATATGGTCGAAACTCATTTGGTCGACGGCTCATTTGGTTGCCATCAGTATTCAAGGCACTTAAAAGGGATTTGCCCCCCCTCCCCAAAGTTGTGCGACCCTGGAGTTGATATATATAGTTGGGGGGGCACAGCCTCCCACAATGGTGGGTGTGGGGGGTGAAGCCCCCCCACCCATATTCGTTTAAAATGTTCAGTTTTTGTTGTATTTTCATGTTTTAAATGACTATTATATGAATATTAGTGGGAGGCTTTGCCCCCACACCCCCAATTGTGGGGAGCTTTGCCCCCCACACCCCCCTAACTATATATAGATGCACTGGACTTAAAATGAGTTTTGATAAAAAATTGGGACATACTAATTGCAGATAAAGATATTGATAGCAAACTAGGTGAACATTCAGTAGTTATATTTAAAAAAAGGAATTAATTTGAAAAATTGGATGGAATCAGTTAAACCATACCTAAGTAGACATCCAGGGATGTACAGATGTGATGCATGCAATCAGTGCAAACACATAGAGACAGGTTCCAAGTTTAAAATCAGGGGCACAGTTTACTGGCTAAAAAATAGTGTCAACTGTAACTCTAAATCAACAGTTTACATAGCTATGTGCCAACAATTGCAAACAAACCTCACTTTCGACACAGGAACCAACTGTGAAAATGTAGTAAATGTCAAAGAAACAGCAAAGGTTCCAAGCATGGCTTAGTTCAAAATATTTAATGGTTACAAAAAATACACAGGGTAAGCGCTTTCACGGACCAAAGCTCCGCTTCATCAGACCATAATAAAGCATGGTCCGTGAAAGCGCTTACCCTGTGTATTTTTTGTAAATAAGAAAAACTGGACAACACGTTAGCTAAACACTGTAATGAGGCACCAGACCATAAATTCAAATTCAGGATTGTAGACCAAGTATTAGAGGACATTGGGGAGCCCCACTTCTTCATTATTAGAAAAGTCAGAATTACTGTGGCAGTTAAGACTTAATGCTTGCCAATTACCCGGCCTTAATGGAACCTGTTCTATCCCTTGCATACTGAAACTGAAAAGTTTGTTGAGATAACATGACATAGTGCTTATGTGTATATATATTATATTTTATTTGTTAATTTTTATGTTAAAAATTAAGCTAAAGTCATTTTTATGAAGTTATATGACTATGTTTTAGGGATGTGTTGATCCACTTGAAAGAAGGGACATTAATGTAAAACACTAGGTCATGTCCACCTTAAGAAGTAATTGATTAACGAGAGATGATTAAGATTATACACATAACTTTTAAATAAATATAAATAGTAGTAACATAAACTGTGTATGATGAAGTTTAGCTATTAGCTAAATGAAAAGTGCTTTATCTGTATTGTGGTTTGTTTTTATTAAACTTTTAAAGATTTCTTTGAAGAGTGCAATATGGCTTTTTTGTTTGTTTGTTGTTTACTGCTTTTCGTTTCATTGACGTGATGTGTGTGTGTGTGTGTGTGTGTGTGTGTGTGTGTGTGTGTGTGTGTGTGTGTGTGTGTGTGTGTGTGTCTCTGTGTTAGTATTAGGAGGTGTTTCTACAGATGCAATGGCGCAGGGGCTTTCCCTTTTGTCTGCAGCTCCTGCATGATGTTGGAATTTATGTATAATAGCAAAGGGAGTGCAGGTTGCACAGAATCTTATCCCCCATACAAAAACACCTTATATTAGTACAGCAGTCAAAATTATGAACTACCATTTTTATGAGATTATTCTAATCAACTTAGATTCTGCAGATTATTGGCTGATATTTTACATTGTGATTTTCAAACTTTTTGTTCCACTACCCACTTGGGGACTTTAGAATGCCCTTCATACAAAATTATCAACTTCAGTTTGTCAGTGTACAGTAGGACAAGTATTAGACAAATATCATTTACAAGTTATACATATTTAGTTAAATGAAAACAACTCACACAAATCTTAGACTACTACTAAATATCTTGTATAAGCCATATATATTTATTAAATTGAAGCTATTAAGCATGTGTTCCTTTGCAAAGCCATTAACTTGTAAAAATGATTTATAATAATGACCCTTACTGTTACATGTACTGCATGGGATCAGGAAATGGGTGAAATTAAGTTGGTGCAGTTTTGGACATAACAGTGACATATACCTATAATGGAGAATGTTGTGGGTTATGTAGATCCATGTTTGCAATCTTGGAGCAATTTTGCAGACATCCAACTGTTGCTTTGGGTTTATAGATAAATTTTATAGCCAGTAAAGAAGAGGGCACTGCAAAAGTAAATCCCACGTATTTGAAGAAAACTACATTCTCAGCAGGCTAAGGGAACTTATATGAAAAGTTTCAGTTGCACAGCCTACCAGATGCTGGATGCAAGATCAAATACATAGATCTGTTTTTTATAATGTATTTATACAGATAATCAGTTAGTGTGGTCAGTTTGGCCACATAAGATTGTTAAATCATTTCCATACAGAGTTAAAGGAAGTTTAGGGAGATCTCATAGCAATAAGATTATGAAAAAGTAAATAGCAGAGGCTCTAGTATGCAGCCCTGTGGACTCTTGCCTGAGCTATTACTTTTCAGGGGAAAGCTTTAATGCTCACATGAGTGATACTTGTCAATTACATAGTTAATGAACCAAGTTTGTATTTGTTCACTAAACCCAAATACACTGTGATCAGCTACCAGTAAAGTATGGTACTTTCAAATGAATGTTTGATATAAACCAGTGAAGACATCACCTGTCAGGTTCCCATTATGATTAGTTACCAGTAAAGTATGGCACTCTTGGCTGAATGCTTTATGTAAACCAGTGATGACATCACCTGTCAGGTTCCCATTATCCTTATTATTGAAAATAGTGAACAAAAAATAGAGGTTGCTTGGTGATATTGCAAATTTCCACAAATTTGTCTTGCTTCTTGGATAGCACACCATCAATTTTAAAGTCTTGTTTATTTGTTGGTATTTTAAGAGTACAAGTATTTAACATATTGGAAGCAGCAAGGAGGTAAAGGAGTATCAATTTTAGACAGCCATTCCATCCTTATTGGACAGTGGCATACATGTGGTACTTTTCAACAGCATATGACCATCAGAAATGTATTATAGATAGCAACATACTTGTCAATTTCTTTCATAGATTCATAGTTTAATTCCATGCATACAGTTCAGGAGACCATCGAGGAACCTAGCCCAGATTCCTGATTATCCAAAAGCAACTATCTGGTTAAATGAGTTGCTCAAGGACATATAAAGAGGGAAATTAATATTCTAAGGGAATTAAACCCTGTACTTTTAGGAAGCAGCTTGTTAATAGTTCATAGCCTTAATCCTCTGCACTAACTGTTAGAACCACACTAACTGCCATATTCTTTACTCAAGAATTATTGACAAAACCAAAAATAATGGGGGAGGGACAAAACCCCCAGATCAGGAAAATTTTTAAATACCTTGTATTTAATAGAGCGACGAACAGGTTTGCAACAACATGCAGTTTCTGAGAAAAAGAAGTATGACACTCTAATGTTTAGCATTATTGATTAACTGTAATCCACAATAATTTTATCAGAAAATCAAAAATGTTACAAAGGAAAAGGAAAAAATAGGCAAAAATTAGGCACAACTGAGAGGTATGAATGTCAGTAAAATGGATCACAGTTTGAGTCAGTTAACTTTAGAAAATGAGGTAGTAGTCTGCTTCTACTTATAGAGTCATATTCAAATGGTTCTGCAATAGTTTGGCTAGTGAACCTGTTGGCATAGAAAGGAATAACTGTTATTTTAAACTTTAGAAGAAACCTTTTTGTAAGGACATCAAACAGATGGGACAGGGACTGGTAATGAGTATTAAATACATGTAAAGCTATTGGTTGTACAGAAGTCATCAGTGATAACTTTACTATTGAAAATAATTAGCGTACAGTTGTTTCTTTATTTGACATTTGTTTACCAGGAAGGTCCAACTGGGCCTAAAAGTGCCCATTTTCAGCAGAGGCCCAGGAAGAAATGCTCCACAATCACAATCTTTCAATAATCAAGTACAGACATTTTAAATCACAAAGTATTATGTTATACTACAAATCACAAAAGTGAAAGAAATGTAATGAGAATATATTTGTCATAGTAAAGTGCAGTGAAAAACAACAACACGAGTTGATGAAAATATGGGAGGAAAAACTCAATATACTTGTCTCATACAGTTGTATGTGATAAATGAGACCTGAGACAATTATAATAAGATATTTTAAAGAGATGGGAGAGATTATATGATTAGAGACAGGGAGGGGAAATTCAGGGATGTTCATATTATAATTATAGAAGGGAAGAAGGATGGAAAGAGGGAGATTATAAGAAGAGTGTAGGTTATGTGAAAAAGGAGGCGATAGAAAGAGGTAGAAAAAAGGTCTGCAGAGATGAAGTGGATAGGGTAGGTTAGTGGGAAAAACAAATGAAAGGGGTGGAGTGTGAGGCTGGAGAGGGTTAGAAAGCATGATTTAGGTTGAAGGGGGTGAGAAAAACATAGTGAATAAGTTCAGCCAGGATTGGCACAGGAGCAGATCCAAGATTTTGTAAAATATTCTTTTAGGAAGCATTTAAAGGTGGGTAGGTTAGAAATAGTTCTGGTGTTTAGAAGTAAAGGCTTCCATTTTTGTGCTACTGAGTATGAGTATAGGCTTTATCCAGAGGATTTTAATGGTTTATTTATGGTGAGAAGTTTTGTCTTCTGATCTGAGAGATCTTTAAAAGGAATTGTATGTTGATTTAAAGGAGTAAAAGATGGGCAGGCTTAATGGTATGTGTGTGTGATTTTATGTATTGTTATAAGCTGAATGTAGGAGAGGTGGAGGGGGAGTGTCAGCCAGCTAAGGGTACGCATAGTTTTACAGTGATGGGTAAAGGAGGGTGAATTAATAGCAAACTTAGCAATTTTATTGTAGCAGCTTTCAAGTTTGGTTTTTATGTAGGACTGTAAATTGTTTAGAATTAGAGCTCCATAGATTAGGGAGATCAGAAGGTAAATTTTGGCTAGAGTAATTTTTGTGGGTGTGCTCAGAAAATGTTTGTTTCTGTAAAGCATGCCTAGTTTTTGATGGGTTTTCTTGATATGGCTTTGGATATGGAGGTCAAATTTAAGATTATCAGCTATTATGACTCCTAATAGTTTGGTATGGTGGAGTAATTCAGTTTCAGTGCCATTTGCTGAGAAGATTTTGAAAGATGCTCTGTTAGGAGTGTGAGTTTTGGGGGTGAAGAAGAAGAGTTTGTTTTTTGGGGGTTAAGTAGGAGTTGTGGTCTTGTAAGTCAGGCTTCAATGGAGATGACAGCTTGTTCAGTGACTTATTGGAAGTGAGATAAAGTGTTTGAAGAGCAGATTATTGTAGAGTCAACTGCATATTGAATCAAGTTGCATTCACAAGAAGATGAATGTAGGTTATTGATAAAAATATTAAACAGTAGAGGGCTAAGGATGGGTCTTTGTGGGACTCTTGTGGAAGTGAGAAGGTATGCAGAGATAGATCCTTGCATTTTATAGCCTATTGCCTGTTGGCAAGATAGCTAGAGAACCACTGAAGAGATGAAGATGATAGACCTAGGGTTGATAGCTGATTGAGGAGTTTACTGTGAAAGACCATGTCAAAGGCTTTTGATAGATGTAGAAAAACTGCAGATATAAGTTTATTAGAGTTGTGAGCTTTATTGACCGTGTCTATAAATTATAGTAATGCAGTGGACACACTGTGGTCTGGCCGAAATTCATGTTGAGTTTTGATGATTATTTTGTAAGAGATAGCAATGAAATTGTTGATGTATACATCTTTTAAGGATTTTAGAAAATTGATACAGGATGGCCATGGGATGGAAATTTGTAATGTTAGTGGAATTTCCTCCTTTATGTAAGGGCCATTTTCCACAAATTAAGGACACAGGATTCTGTTATTGATCTATTAATAAGAATGCTGATTGGGTAGGCTATTGTATCTGCAGCTAGATTTAAGTATTCCAGGGGAAGGTTGTCAACTGAGGAGGAACAAGGTTTTAGTTTATGTAAAAGCTTTTTATGAGAGCTAAAGAAACTGGTTGATAGGTAAAGTGGGTGGAGTTGTCTGTATTTGCATTGGACAGGTTGCAGTTCAGTGAGATTTGTGAAGGAAATGTGCTAGAGTCTAAGATGGGGAAGTTAGTTGCATGGAAGGAGGTGTGTTAGGTGAGTCTGAGGTTAAGTTGGCTATGTATTCTATGAAGTATGTATTGAAATGGGTAGCTGTTTGAAGAGGGGGAATGTCTGGGTATGGGCTGGGATTCCTTTCTGTACCTGGATTGATCAGAGAAGATAAGGAGGACCAGAATTGTTAGAATTGTTTTTATGGCTATCTTGTAGGTAAGTTTTGTGACGATTGGGTAGAGATGGGCGAAGGCTGCCAGCCTAGTCAAATAGAATTTGATATATAATTCTGGCATTTGTAAATAAATGTAAACTACAGGCATGTTTTCTTGATAATAAATGTAAAATACAGGCATGTTTCTTGAGTGTAAAGAATACTGTGAAATGTGGAACTGCAAAATATGTGACAACATTGCACTCTACTGGCCCAATGAAGCAAATTGTGACCCTTTCATGTTAGAATTCAGCTCCACTGTGGCTGGATGAAGGTTTCATGCCCATTGCTTTAAGGCTAAAGTTTATGACCAGAATTTAGATGTGGAATGTGCTTTATTGTTCTAGTTTCTGTTAGAATATACATGTGAAATGTCTTCTATTGTTGTAAGTCTCAGACCAGGTGTTAAGATGATGCAATATGGATACTGGGAAAACCTAAGTGCCAAAAATGATGTAATTTGGGAGGGCCTTAGAGACATGTTTGTTAGTAATGTTTAAATACTATTTCTCACAAGAGACTTTGAACATTTTGATCTTGGATATCTAAATCAGCACTCTGCCTAAGCTCACATGTAAGTTTCTAGCACTGTGATTTCTTGTAGGAATAGTTAAAGCTAGTAAAGATTAATTAGGTATTTTTTTCTTTGAAATCAGACCTGTCCTACTGTATTATTTTAAGTTTCTGTGTTATCTCTGAACTCTTAGATATCTCTGTGGTGTAGTAGTTTTGTCTTGTGTTTTAATTATTATTAAATATTTTTAAAACCTTCTACCTGTGGCTGGTTTGTGTACAGATAAGCTCTAGAGTACATTGCATATTTATAGAGGTCATTGTAATAGGCCACTCTAAAGTAAGCCTTGACTGTTAGTCAGACTACCATTGGATTATAATATTACACAGTAATAATTGGACACCCTTTTAAGGGCCTTTTAGTAGCTGATATTATTAGCTGGGTGGTGGCAGTAATTACTACCATATGGTCTGGGTAAAGGGGCACAGCTGGAGAATCTGTGTCAGCCTTTCCCATGAGTGTCTGTGAGGTTGTATAACCTCTTCTCAAAGTGTGTGTGTGGTGTGTCAACTACTTGGCAGGGACACAAAGCACTGGTTGGACATAGAGGGTACTGGAGGTTTTAGCTTGCCCAGCTAGGCTGAGACCTGGGCCATATAGCTGTGCCAGTGGCGAGTTTTATTGGGGACCTGGTGAGCAAAGGAGCAATCAGCCCCAGACTGACTGTGATCTCTGTGTGCACTTAAGGGAAATTGTACTTTACTGTGTGTATTAGTTATCCTTTCCTCTTCTATGAGACGACCTCCCTGGTATTAGTGGTGAGGATCGAGGCTCCTTGATTGCTGGGCCAGGGCACGGTTGTCACAAGTTTAATAAGACTTTTTATCTCTGTTAACTTGTTTCTTGACTTGGTTTCTTAACTGTCTGAATAGTTGCCAGATTTCTGTCATTTTTATTCTACTGCCAGTTAATCCATGCATTGTCTCTGACTTTCATAAGGAGTTTGCATTGGCTGGTGAGCCATGGGGTATGGCTGTTTTTAAATCTTTTTATACATTTGTGGGGCTAAAGTGTTAATAATATTTAGAAATGCTGCACTGAAGTATTCAACTGAATTATTTATTGGGAATATTTTCAGGATGGGTCAGTTAACTGCTTTCAGAGCTTCAAAGAAAGATTCCTTGGAGAAGATGGATAGAATATGGATAGTTTTAAGTGTATCTTCCTTTGTTAGTTGTATAATACTCCTGTAGGTATAAGCTATCAGGTGGTCACTCAGTGTATCAGGGAGGTAAAATTAGATGGGTTGGTAACCAGGATCCAGTCCAGGATAGATTGTTGGGAGTTATTTTTGCTGTATCTTGTTAATATACTAATAAGTTGAGTGAATCCAAAGAGATTCATACTGTTGACTGCTGAAATTGCAGATAAGGACTGCCATTCAATGTTTACATCACCCAGGAGGATAATTTCATTTGTGACTGTATCTGCTGTCCAGGATAGTATGTTTTCAAGTATTGGAATGTTCTGTCCTGGAGGCATATATAGCACAATAATGTGTGTGCTCTTGGCTCTGTTAAGGTTTAGGAATGAGGTTAGGATTTCTGCTTTTCCAAAATTTGAGATTATGCCTGTATAGGGAGCATATTTGGGAAGATTATAACTATTCCACCTGCTTTTTTTATGTGTTTTGTCGAGCCTTATAATAATATAACCAGGGGGTAGTATTTCAGCATCTTTTATTTCAGGCTTTAGCCATGTCTGTGTTGTGGCTACGATGTGTGGGTTGTATTGGGGCATCCAGGCATGAAAATCTCTAATTTTGTTGCATATGTTTCTAATGTTTAAAGTGACATTTTTTAAACAGTTAGGTATTATTTGGTTTGGGGTTTGAGTGGGGCCTGGGTTAGGGTAGATGTCACTGCATTGATGTATGGTGGAGAAAGATGGTTTATTTATTATGGCATTTTTATCTGAGCTAGTATTACCTTGACATTGGGACTGACATTTTTTACTATTTTTGGGGTTACAACAGTGGAATGGAATTACAAGAAATAAACTTGAAGAGATTTTTGAGTAGCTAGTGGGAAGATGGTTTATAGACAAGGATGATGTAATGGTTGAGGTGTGCTTATTTATTACTACTACTGGTGGGGATGTTAGGAATGAGAGGAGGAGGATTAATAAGGTGATAGAAGAGGAAAACAATATGGTTAGTGTCATACCTGTCAACCTCTTTGAGCAAGAAATCTGGGCATAGCCACCCAAAAATAGTAACACTTTTTAAATATTGCTCTTACAGATTTAAATAGTTGATAATAGGTTTTGCAATAGAATTAATTGTCTGAAGGATATGAAGTCTGAAACTGAGATGTGTGCCATTATTTTCTGACTTCAGTCCTCAATGGTTAGACAGTGATTTTCAGGAAAACCACAAATTTTAGGAGAAACATACCAAAAATATGAGGCAAATATCTGGACATTCTGCGAAAATATGGACAGTTGAGTGGTATGGTTAGTGTGGTAAAAATCTTACAGTATGGTGTGGTAAGATAAAGAGTAGTGATAATAGTATGGAGAATAGGTAGGTTTTGATGGGGAGGGAGCAGAGTTAGATTTGAGATGGAATGTAGAACAGAAGTGGGTGGAGATGGTATAATAAGAACAGTTTGTGATTGGATTGTGCAGTTAGGGGTGCATGATAGGAGGATGCGTAGAGGTGGCAGATTAAGTGAGGTATAAGTGTAGATGTAGTGGGGGTGGTCGGGAATCGGAGCTAGGGTAGTGGAGTGGAATGAAGCTCCAGTGTAGCAAGGGCTGAACAAAGTGGATAGGCACATGGTGAAGTAAGTACCAGGAAAACTATCTGTTAAACTGCAGCAAGACAGGAGGTAAGACAAGTCCCGATAACTTTAAAAGCAGTGAGACACACCACTAGATTGCTGATAACATAATTCTAAATAGTATTGCAGTGACTTTGGCTTAAAATGAGGCTAGAGCAGTTGGAGAACAGCTGAAATGAGGGGAGAACCAATCGGGTACTTCAGTGGACTGCAGTTACCCCCCCCCCGATAGTTTACCACCAAATACAATCAGTGAAATAGAATGTTTATGGATACAAAGATAGGTCTTTGAATTCTAAATACCTGATGTGACTCACAGCATTTAATGTTATAGTTAAGGGCTTTTATTGCCTTTCCAGGGAAAGTTTATAGTGCTAGTGTGTTAGTTTAGCTTCACCTTCAGCAGTATAAGATCTGTGGGTGAAGGTATCCCTCTAGCAGATTCATCACTACAGTACAGAATACACTGATGCAGAGGTGAGGGAAAACAGTTAAGTTTAGTTTGATTCTTGGAAGCTGCCTTACATAGATTTTAACAGAAGGTATTGCTTCTTTTGTACTTATGTAACTGAAGGTGGAATTCAGCTGTAGAAGTTCCTTTGGTGATTATATGTGTGTGTGTGTGTGTGTGTGTGTGTGTGTGTGTGTGTGTGTGTGTGTGTGTGTGTGTGTGTGTGTGTATATATATATATATATATATATATATATATATATATTTTTTTTTTTTTTTTATTTAGCCTCACAGCAAGAGGTTCTCCGGTTTGATTCTCGGCTGGGGTGCCTTCTGTGCGGAGTCTGCATGTCCTCCCTGTGTTTGCGTGGGTTTCCTCTGATGGTCCGGTTTCCACCCACATCCCAAAGACATGCAGTAGGTGGATTGGACACTCTAAATTGGCCCTAGGTGTGAGTGTGTACGTGTGTGTGCCTTCTGTGGAAGGTTGGGCGCCAGGCTGGCAACTCAACACCATAAAACTCCATTGCCAATCATGAGCAGACAGATGATCCACTGTGCCGACCCCTAACCAGGAAAGGCCGAAAGAAGAAGAAGAAGAAGAAGAATTTATTTATTTATTTATTTTATTTTATTTTACATTTGTTAACCAGGATGATCTGACTGGACACAGGTCCATTTTCAGTGGAGGCCTGGGGAGAAAAGCACCACAGTAAGTAAAATTGTACACAGTATGTTAAAATACAGTATACAGAGAATTTTCAAACAATATGTTAAAATACAGTATACAGCAGAATAATTAACAAGACCTATTTATACAGGAAAAATAGTTGCACATGGTTAATAACAGAATAAGTATGCAAATTCAATCCGCATTAGGAGAAGACCTAGACTGTAATATATATTACAGTAGGTATATTAGGAAGTGAGGTATATAAGTGGAATAATTTGAGGACTTATGTAATACATGGGCATAGCCACTTACTCTTTAAGTGTGTTCTAAGTGAATTTTCAAAGTGAAGAAGAGGTAGGGGCAGAAATAAGAGCAGAAGGGAGATTATTCCAGGTTATAGCTATGGAGTGGGAGAACAGTGCTTTTCCTTCAGTATTGTTAGCCCTAGAGATACAGAAGAGGGGTTTGTCAGATGATCGGAGAGGACGATTGGTATTATAGTGGGTGAGAAGTTGGCCTAGTGCAGGGTTTTTTTCTGGATGTGTTACCACATTGTAGGCAATGACTAATTGGTGATAGGTTAGTAGCTAGGGAAGTTCAGGCCATTGCAGTTCCCTTAGAGCCTGGCAATGGTGGGTTCTAAAGGTGGAGTTGTTTGCAAACTTGGCGATTTTATTATAACATGATTTGAGTCTGGCAATGTCAAGTTTTCTAAGCTGGGTAAGAATTGGAGCAGCATACATTAGAGTAAACAAGAGGTGAGTTTAGGCTAAGGTAATCTGTGCTTGTTTCGAGAGGGATTTCCTGTGCCTATAGTGTTCCCATATTTTTATGGACTTTTTTGATAGTTTGTGAAATGTGGACATCGAAGTATAGATTTTTATCAATTTCAATGCTTAGGAGTTTGGTATAGTCAGAGGGAGAGATAATAGTGCCATTTTTGGAGGAAACAGTGAAGGATAGAGGGGTGGAAATGGTTTTGTTGGGGGTGAAAAGTAGTAATTTGGTTTTAGGATGTTGGATCTGAGTGATCCAACTTTGCACAGAGCTAAAGAATTCCTGGGTGAGTTGTTTTAGGGTGGGAAGTGATGGAGCTGAACAGATAGGAGTTGAATCGTCAGTGTATTGTATAAGCAAAGCATGCTGTGTGGTGGTATGGAGATTATTGGTAAATATGGAGAAGAGAAGTGGGCCTAATATGGAGCCTTGTGGTACACCTATGGTAGTTGGGAGTAAGTAGGATAGTATACTTTGCCACTGGACAGATTGTTGTCTGTTTGACAGATACCTTTTAAACCAGGCTATAGCAGAAGGGGCAAAGGATAGGGATGTCAGGGTGTCTAGTAGTAAGGAATGTGAAACCATGTCAAATGCTTTGGAGAGGTCTAGAAATATTGCAGATACAATGTTATTATCATTTCTATGTTGGTTGATCAGATTGGTGAAAGAGAGCAGAGTGTTGGTTGTGCTATGGTGTTGTAGGAAGCCATGCTGTGTGGGGGAGAGGAGATGGTGTAAGTTTAGGAATTGTGTTACCTGAGAATGTATACATTTCTCTAGTATTTTAGATAAGGGAGTAGAATGGCAATGGGGCAATAATTTGAGTATTCGTAAGAGTTTCCACCTTTATGTAGTGGAATAATGTAAGATACCTTCCATAGCTATGGGACATATGCTTCTTGTATGGAACAATTGATAAGAATAGAAATAGGGTAGGATAAGGATTCAGCAGCTATTTTTAGGAGGTTGGCTGGTAGATTGTCAGAGTGGCAAGGGTGGAAGGTTTCAGTTTTAGGAGGTGTTTTTTAATTGTTGAGGTAGGAATGGGTGAGAGCGTAAAGGATGGGATGTTGTCAGGACATTTGGTTGGGTTATATGTAGGGCTGTTTTTGGATAGTTGGGAGGATAGTGCTAAGATGGATTCTGTGAAGTGGTGATTGAATTGGGAGGCAATGTCCTTGTTGTCATTCGTGGAGTTAGGAGTGAGAGTGGTAGTTTTGCCAGGTTTTTAGGAGAGAGTTAATGGCATGCCAAAACTTTGGGGCATCTTTTGAATGTTTGTTTTGGATATTGAGGAAGTAATTTTGTCTATCAAGTTTAGTTTCTCTTGGTCTGATTTCTAAGTTGTAGGTAACTTTGGCTAGGCTTTTATTGTATTTCTTTCAAATTCTCCAAGCCTTATCCCTTGACTTTAGAAGGGCTCTAGTTTCCCTAGTTAGCCATGGTTCATAGTTTGACTTGGATGTTAGTTTCCTAATTGGTGCGAGTCTGTCAAGGATATTGATAAGAATATTGTTGAAGTAGTCAACGGCTTGGTCTAGACTTAGGGTTTGTAGTGGTTTCCAGTTACTATGTTTTAGAATACTGTTTAGTTCTTGTATATTTAGTTTACGGTCATCTCTGACTTGTCTGAAAACAATGGGTTTGGCTATGTTGGCACGTTTCTGCAGGAGGAAGGTGGGGAGATGGTCACTAAGACCATCAGGAAGGCATCCTGTCTGATAGTTTTGCATGGGGCAGTTAACTAGTGTCCAATCTAGAATAGACTGTTTTGGGTTTTTTTGTCGATTTTAATGGGTTCTTGGATAAGTTGGGTAAAACTGTAAAGATTAATATGGTTAGTGGGGTTGTTAGAGGTACAGGCTGACCAGTGGGGTTGTTAGAGGTACAGGCTGATCAATCAGTGTTCAGGTCACCTAGTAAGATGGTTTCTTGGGGGAAATTATATGTGGCCCATTGTAAGATTTCTTCAATGATGGGAGAGTTATTACCTGGGGGAATATAACAGCAGAGAATGATGATAGTTTTTGTGTCATTTATGCTTAGGGTTGAACCTAAGGTTTCGGTATCTTGAAATTTAGGTATGGGGGTTTGTAGAGGTTTGATGTTGACTGTATTTTTGTAGAGAATAGCAACTCCACCTCCCTTTTTGCCCACTCTATCCAGTCTTAGGATATTATATCCTGGTGGGAGAATTTTTTTCATTTTGGGTACTAGGTTTTAGCCACATCTTGGTAATAGTTAGTATGTCAGGGGAGTAGTGAGCTATAAATGCATTTAGGTCAGAAAGTTTGTTACAAATATTTCTGATGTTGACATTCAGAATCAATGGCAGAGATCTGCCTAGCAGAGAGTAGAGAGTTTTGTGGTCCAGGGTTTGGGTGTATGTCTCCACATATAAGTAGATTTTTAGTGATAAACAGTATGTGTTTAATTGTGTGCACTATGTCTATGTTGGATCTAAATTATGTTTTTCTAGTGTAAGATGGTGTTGTGTGAGATTTATGAATGTGTAGGATTAAGCTGTCTTTAAATAATGTAGAAGAGACAGGAAAGAAAATGTGTGAGTGTATAGTTGTTTGAGAAAGTGTTATGTGGAATGATGTGTTTTCTAGTGATGTGTTTGTATATAATAATGTGATGTTTGTTAGGTATATGAGGGTTAGGAAGAGAAATCCCAGGATTAATGGCATTTTATGAGAGAGTAGTGGTTGGGTCTTAGTGGTTTTGGGGTTTAAGTTATGGGTGTGAGTGTGAATGCATGGCAAGTAGATACTATGTACTTTTTTAAGGTAGAAATTTGATAGGGGGTTTGTATAAGAGGTCGATAAATGGAGGAAGGTGTGGTCAGGTGATCTGGGGTTAGAATAAATGTAGAGGAGTGAGGGTGTGTGGGAAGTGAGGGCAGGGTAGGGGAGTGGAGTGAGCTGAGCATAGCGAGATGAACGGAGCAGGGCTACACCAGTCCTCGAGACTGCAGAACCTATCTATAGGGTTGGTCAAGACAGAACAGTAAAAGGAAGATACCTCTGTAATTAAGCAGGAGTGGGAGGGAGTTGTGCAGGTTCAAGATGGGATATATATATATATATATATATATATATATATATATATATATATATGTCCCCGATTCTCGGCTTGGCTTGGGAGTGCCTTCTGTGTGGAGTCTGCATGTCCTCCCCATGATTGGGTAGTGTTCAAAAAATATGCATGCGTAAATGGGCATGCCTTCTTTGAAGGTTGGGCGTCGAGCTGGCACCTCGGCGTTTCGTAAAAATCTACTGCCAATCATTAGCGGACCAGAGTTCCACTGTGGCGACCCCTTACCGGGAAAAAGCCGAAAGACAAACAACAACAACAACAAACATATAGGTCCCCTTCAGATGATCATAGTTTCAAAACTTTGAATATCATGTGGCCGAGGACCAGATTATCAAAGTTTTAAAACTCTGAATGTTCTGAATGGAGATCGCCATACAGCACAAAACAGGAAATTTAACATTTTCCTCACTGTAGAGTGATCTTGGAGTTGGTATATTCAAGTAGCAGGGGTGTGGGGGTGCGGGGGGGCTTGCCCCCCTGCAAAAATCTAAAAGAAAACTTTTTTATTGTTATGTTTTTTTAATTTGATGTTCGAAGTTTCACTTTCAAAACATCGATCATCAAACTTCAATCATCTGAAGTAGACCCATAAATATATATATATATATATATATATATATATATATATATATATATAAAATATATATATATATATATATATATATATGTATATATATATGTATATATATATATATATATATATATATATATATGTGTATAGATATATATATATATATATATGGGTCTACCTGACATGGTCGACAGTTCATATGATCGACACTCATTTGGTCGACAGTTTATTTGGTCGACAAGCAGATTTGCCCCTTCCCCAATGTTGTGCGACCCTGCAGTTGATATATATAGTTAGGGGGGGTGGGGGGCACAGCCCCCCACATTGGGGGGTGTGGGTGGCAAAGCCCCCCACCTAAAATGCTTGTCGATCAAATGAACTGTCGACCAAATAAACTGTCGACCATATGAACTGTCGACCATGTCAGGTAGACATGGGTCTACCTGCCATGGTCGACAGTTCATATGGTCGACAGTTTATTTGGTCGACAGTTCATTTGATCGACAAGCATTTTAGTTGGGGGCTTCGCCCCCCATACCCCCCAATGTGGGGGGCTGTGCCCCCCTCCCAACTATATATATCAACTCCAGAGTCTCACAACATTGGGGAAGGGGGCAAATCTGCTTGTCGACCAAATAAACTGTCAACCAAATGAGTGTCGATCATATGAACTGTCGACCATGTCAGGTAGACCCATATATATATATATATATATATATATATATATATATATATATATATATATATATATATATATATATATATATATATATATAAAATGATCAACATGTCACTTGGTCGACATACAAACATGCACCACGACATGTCAAAAATAATTTTTATCATACAAGTAACACATGCACTATCCTTAACCCAATCCACATTCAGCTCAAATTTGTCTCAGTGATAATGTTATAGGAAGGGTTAGGAAGGGACAGAGTTATGGTTAAGATTAACTAAGATGGGCAAGGGGGGAATTCAACTAAGCCTGATCCTAAGCACTCAGAGTCATGCACATGCGTGCACAAACACATACATCCACACTTAATCTATCCCCTTACCTAACCCATGATCTAGCTCTAATCTGCAGACGTACACAAATACACAGACACACAGAAATGCATATACATACACACTTAACTTTTTCAGCAAAGCAAACATCTGACGGAAAGTCTGTTCAATAAACCAGATATTTACAGCCTGCACATCTGGCTGTTAATCATGGCGATGGTCAGTCAAATAACCATAGATAGATATATGGTATATGTATATATAAATGAATAACTATAGATACAGACGTAAGATTTTAGAAAGTTGGTTCTAGTAAACAGGTAATGCATCTTTAAAATATGTACTGCAGCATGGAACATGCAAACAGTCTAACAGCAGTTTATGTGGGAAAACACAGTGTATTAGCAGATACTTTTACCAACTAATGCTACAGTATATAGAAGGAAGTAGCTCAAGATTTAGTATTAGGAAGTTCTTTTCTAAGCTAGAGGTTCAGAGGAGGCAAACTGGAGCTTGCCCTGAAGACCTAAGAAGCATGGGGTATGACAGACCAATCAGTGATCATTGTGGATTTTACCTGAGACAGTCATCTAGAATATTGAGGTTCCTTTTGGGAACTAGTTGAGGGCTACAATCTGGAACTTTCAAAGAAAGCTTGGAGAAGCTGCGAGAGATGGTACTGTTGTTAAAGAAATGAAGTCGCAGATAGTTTTCTGCCTTCTTTCAGGTCAAGTGGGCTATATTTTGACCTCTGTGTGGTGTGAAAAATAAATCTGTGTTTTATATAACTCCTACATCCAGTGTCTCCTTCGTCTTTATCCTGGTGTAGAATGTGGCAGATGGTGAAAGACATCTCCTTTTACTGATTCGTACAGTACTTATGCTGCCAGTTGCAAACCATTTTTGGGTTACTGATTCCCATATAGAACTGTATTTTTGTATTTGTGATGTGGTTTATTGGCTACTCCAACCATGCAGGACTTGTCACAGAGATTTATGGAATCACACATGGGGATTACCCAAAAGCTGATGCAATTACAACAGTTAAATTGTGCTGAGCAGTGCATTTTATTTTATTTTTATTTTATTTGTTTATTCATTTATTTATCTATCTTTGTTTACCAGGAAAGTCCAACTGGGTAATACTCATTTTCAGTGGGGGCCTGGGAGAAAAGCTCCATTTACTTACATTGCATTATACCAAGTTCCGGTCAAACATAGAGTAGTTACATTTCTATTTACATTTGTATACAAACAATATAATATTTATACATTCTAAGATTTTGCAGAGGTGGAAGTTACTAAAGAGAAATCACATGTAGAACTTAGTGGATTGTAAAGGCAGCAGTTATGTATAAAAATGTTGCCATTTCAGTAAGAGGTTGATGATAATATGTTTAAGGAGAGTATTTGGATAGTATTGTGCAGTGAAAAAGTTTTAATCCTGTGATGAGCATGTACAGGACCAGAGCTGGATAAGGTGTTGTTTAAGAAGTGGTTTAAAACTACTGAGTTTGTTGGAGAGTTTTATTTGCATGGGGATACTATTCCAGAGTTTAGCAATGCACTTGGAATAGAACAACTTATCTGTAAGTATTAAGGCAGTAATAAGTATTGTAGTGCAGGACATTTTTCTGGATGATAAATGAGTTTGTGTGCTGTAGTTAGTTGTAAATAGGTCAGACAGTTGTGCAGTTCAAGCCAACTTAATTGCTTTAAGCTAAGACAATGGTGGGTCCTGTGAGGGACACTGTTGACAAATGTAGAGATTTTATTGTAGCAGGAGGCAAGTTTCTTTCTTTAAGCATTGTTTATGTTTGTTAGGATAGGAAAGGCATATTAGAGAGTCAGCAGTAAGAAGGTGGTGGTTGTAGATTATTGTGTGTGTTGTACCTTTAAGAGCCATTCCAGTCCATGGGCACATGTATATAAGTACTGAGCACATGTAAGCAAGAGTGCCATTTTGAGTGAGCAGCTGGATTGAAAGTGTGTGTGTGTGTGTGTGTGTGTGTGTGTGTGTGTGTGTGTGTGTGTGTGTGTGAATAGCAGTCGGTCAGTTAGTTAGTTCATTTAAGCTTAATGTTCCAGTCATCCATCCTGATGTGTTTATGTGTAATAAACACCCAAGCCTCATCGGCTTATTTGAATACACGAATAACATGGTGTCAGAATGGGATCCGAAGTAAAACTTCTTCAAGACCATGAGGCACGCAGCCACAATTAGTGGAATATAGAGAAGTGAACCATCCAAAGCTCAAACAACTCGCAAACAGGTCAGAAAGATGAGTTCAAGTACTAAAACTAATTTAAATGATTTTTTATTCAATAAATATAAAACAAAACATTAAAACCACTTGAAAAGAGTTTCTAATTAAACAAAATGTTTGGAACTGCAATATATTGATAAAAGTACTCAAAATGCTTACGAAAATGCTTGAAATAACTTCTGAAGTACACAAAATGTATAAAAATGGGAAAACAACCATATTTTCTTGCTCTATGCTTCTTTTTCATATTAACTAAAGTTATTCAAAATATCCAAAGTGTGCAAAGTGTGTGCATTATTAAAGTACAGTTTTTTTGCAGAATACAGTGATTTCAGTGACATTGTTGTACAGTTGAATATTTTTCAGGTACCTGGTGTGTGCATTTGAATATAATTACAAAAGCATTTTATTGGCACGGCAGAGAGATTTCGCAGATTTGTTCCCCTTGTATTTGATAATAATGTTGCTGAAAACTGGAGAGTGTTTGAGCAAGAGTACAATATTTTCATGCAGGCTGCTTTTTCTGAAAAAGATGAACATACAAAGCAGGAGTGGCCTTAGGTCAACTGGTGCCCAAGGCAAAAGGGCTCAACGGTACCCCCCACCACACCACCCAGTGCCCCCATCCTGGTCTACCTACATTAAATAAATCCTGAAAAAGCACCCCTGCTAGAGCAGCGCTCAAGGCGATTGCCTAGTTGGCCTATGCCTAAGGCAGGCTATGACACAAAGGCATTTATTCTGCTTAACTTAATCTAGCTAGTTCGGAAGCCATTGAAAGGAAGCATTCATTTGTGTGTGGCACAGCTCTGTATGCAGAGGAGGGGGAAGACCACCATATTGTGGTACCGGCTGAAATGCGGGAAGACCCTGAGTGTTTAAAACATAAATTTAGAGAAATGTGTAGCCCCCTAAATGAATATTATAATGGAAAGGCACATATTTTACACACAAGATCAAAAGTCTGGTAAACTTTTGCAGCATATATAACTGACGTGAGAAATGAGTCAAAAACATGCAGGTTTGGTGATTTAAAAGATGAGTCGATAAAAGATAGGTTTGTGTGTGGTATTAAAGATGATGTAGTAAGAAAGATTTTGCTTTGAGACAGTGATTTAACTTTGAATAAGGTCATAGAGATTTGTCAGGTATATGAGCTCACAGAAAAGCACACAAATATGCTTACAAATGAGAAAAGTATGCTTCCAATGCCTTCCAGTGCTAATGTTGATTAGTATGCAGCACAATGTCAAAAGATACAGGCCTACTGGCATGGTTGCCTCAGCAAAACTCAAAGCAGCTACAGTAAACCTCAGGGTATGCTCAGTAAAGCAGAGGGGCGAGTCAGTAAAACTTGTGACAGGCCTCATAGTCAACTGTCGTAATTGAGGAGGTAGCCATGATCCCATATGAGAGAAGTGCCTAGTTTTTGGTCAGCAATGCCACATGTGTAAAAAGTGGAATAATTTCAAAATGTTCTGTAAATCCAAAGGGGCACATTCTTTTATTAAAAGAGAGCATTCAAAGAGGCGAGTTGATCAACTAGAAAGTTGCAGCCCTACTTTTTATGTTGATGGTGCATCTGTGCTTGATGAAACAGTCAATGCAGTAGATTTGTTGGCAAAGAATGAAGTATTTTTTACTGTTTTGATTAATGGGAGACCTGTAGAGCTCAAAGTTGATACTGGTTCAAAGTGCAATGTTATGTCAGCAGAAATGTTTGCCAAAGTAAAAGCTAGTGAGAAGCTTGATCTGGCAAAGTGTGTGAGGCTTGTTGCTTATGGTGGTGAATAAATTCAAACTGAAGGCTCAGTAATGCTTTCATGTTATTCTGCTGGGAACAGCTATGACTTGCAATTTTACATAGTCAAAAGACACATGCAGTCATTGTTAGACCTCAAAGACAGTTTGAAAATGGGACTGATTTCATTTAATGCAGAAGCCCACCATGTAGGCACATGTAACAATGAAAAGTTTGTGCAAACTGTTTTTTATGACTATGTTGCTCTTTTTGTAGGCACGTTAGGTAAACTCCCAGTTGTGTACTCCATGAAGTTAGACCATGAGTTAAGCCCAGTTTTCAGACCAGCATGGAAAGTTCCAGTAGCCATACAGGCAGAGTCAAAGCTGAGCTAGACAGAATGGTGTGTCTAGGAGTAATATGTCCAGTAGAAGACCCAAATGAAATGGGTATCCTCCATGGTGGTAGCTCATAAGAAAAGCTCAGATGATATTACAATATGTATTGATCCAAGATATTTGAATAAAGCACTAAAATTACCTCATCATCCAATGCCATTGTTTATTTCTGTCTTAGATGCAAAAAGTTCATTTTGGCAAATTTTGCTTGACCGAAAATCTTCATTGCTAACCACTTTCAGTGCACCATTTTGAAGGTACAGATTTTTGAGAATGTCATTTAGGATAAATTCAGCCAGTGAAGTCTTTCAACGTGTGATGGAGCAAATTTTTTCTGGCTATCCATGTGCTATTATAGCAGATGATATTCTTGTAGGAGGCAATGCTGAAGTCGAACATGATAGAAACCTCAGGAAAGTTCTGGAACATGCTCATGATGTGAATTGTAAGCTAAATCTTCAGAAATACAAATTCAGGCTACAAGAAGTTACTTATGCGAGTCATTTGTTTACCATTTCAGGCTTACCACCAGAGCCTTCCAAGCAAACTGCAATTCTTGAGATGCCAGCTCCAGACAATGTCACCTCTTTACGTTTTCTTGGCATGTTCAACTATTTGAGCAAATTTATTCCAGATTTGAGTGACCTTTCAGCACCGCTAAGAGAGCTGACACACAAATATGTAACCTAGTCCTGGTTGGAGCAACACTAAAGAGCATTTGATATCCTTAAACAGAGAATTGCCAGTCCACCAACTTTAAGATATTATGATGTTCACAAACCTATAACACTTTCTTGTGATGCTTTGAAGTTTGGTCTTGGTGCAGTCATTCTTCAGAAGGGCAGACCAGTAGCCTATGCATCCAGAACTCTAACCCAAACTGAGATGCAGTATGCTCAAATAGAGAAAGAGCTCTTGGCAATTGTGTTTCCATGCTTGAAGTTCCATGATTATATTTATGGCTGACCTATTCAAATCAAAACTGACCACTAACCTTTGGTTACTATTTTGAAAAAAGCCAGTGCACACAGCTCCTGCGAGATTGCAACACATGTCGAAATTGCAAATGTACAATTTCCACTTGGCTTACATAAAAGGCAATCTTCTTCATCTTGCTGATACTTTATCGAGATTGCCCAGAAAAACTACTGAACAATATCAAAATGAGCAACCTAATTTTGAAGTCATAGAAGTGGAAATTTTTCTTCCACAGATCTTGATGAGCTCAGTACTCACAGCTTCAGACCCAATTCTCCAGAAGCTCAACCACTTTCTCAGTCATGGATGGCCATCAAAGCAATTTTGTTTGCCAGTAGATGTGCAGCAGTATGTTCTTTACAGAGACAAGATTTTGATGGAAGATGGTATCATCATGAAAGGTCCAAAAGTGATTGTTCCAAAATCCTTGCAACAAGAGTATATTAAAATCTTGCATCGTGGCCACCTAGGAATTTATTCTACAAAAAGAAGGGAGAGTGGACTAGTATTTTGGCCTTCTATGTCAAAAGATATTGAGAAAGAACTTTCAGCTTTTTCTGCTTGTAATAGTACTAAACCACATCAACAAAAAGAACCACTTCAGCTAAGCCAGATTCCTGAACTACCTTGGTCGACAGATATTTTCAAATGGAATGGTCAGCATTATTTGGTATTAGTAGACTCTTATTCAAATTGGTTCGAGATTGACCTACTTTCTAATCTTATGGACAGCACTGTCATTATGAATTTGAAGAGTCATTTTTCTGTCCATGGTAGTCCGCACAAAGTCATTCCTGACAATGGTGCACAATTTACAAGTCAGCGGTTTAAAATATTTGCTGAAACATGGGACTTTGTTCATGTTATTAGTAATCCTGATTGCCCACAATTGAATTGCCTGGTTGAACGTGCAGTTCAAAGTGTAAAACAGCTGTTGGAGAAGTCTAAACGTGACAATACTGATATTTGTCTTAATCGGCTTAATCTCAGAAACACTCCTCATGACAATTTACTTGGTTCATCTGCCCAGAGATTAATGTCAAGACAATCCAGAACTACACTACCAATCAGTAAGAATTTGTTGACTCTGAGTGCTAAAAACAACAAAGCAGTAAAAGCTCAACTCCTAAAGAAGCCTTTGTTCCAAATGTCTTACTACCACAAAACCAGCAAGACTCTGAATTCATTAAAAGAAGAGATAGTGAGGATGCATACAGCGCAAGGATTTGATTGAACAGGACTTGTGAAACATCTGTGTGAAGATCTGAAATCACACATCATTGAGTTGCAGGGGCTGGAATTCAGGTGGAATTGGAAACATTTACTACCAGTGCCCGAGGCAGTGTAACAGCATCTTGTCTGTAATAGATTCAAATTCTCAGAGTGATTTGTCCAGTGTTCCTGTTCCTGAAAGTATCCCTTAAAATCCTGAAGAACATTCCCCAGTGACTGTCCCTGTTGCTAAACCCAGTTGTAATTATTACATTACAAGGTCAGGTTGTATCTCAAGACATAATCCCAAATACATGGCAACTTGGACATGATTGTTATTGTTTGTATATATTTGCGTAATTTGCATGCTTATCCAATTGTCATTTTCATTGCAGAACAGAATAGTCAAAAAGGGAGGATGTAGATCAGTGTATGCGTTGTACCTTTAAGAGCCATTCCAGTCCATGGGCACATGCATATAAGTACTGAGCACATGCAAGCAAGAGTGCTATTTTGAGTGAGCAGCCAGAGTGAAAGCATGTATGTGTATAGCAGTCAGTCAGTTAGTTAGTTAGTTTAAGTGTAATGTTCCAGTCATCCATCCTGATGTGTTTGTGTGTAATAAACTACTGAAATGACCACCCAAGCCTCCTCATCTTATTTGAATACACAAGACAAGAAACAGTGGCTAGAGTTTTTCTTGCAGTATCTGTAAAGAATCCATTGATACTATAAAGGGAGCCTAGTTTCTGGAGTGTAGATTTAATGGTGTGGCATATATGGTGGTTGTGATGCCCCAGCACTGGCCCAGTAATCAAAGAGCCTCAATCCTCACCACTGGCAACAGTGGGGGATATACACATGGGGAGGATGACAAGTACACACACAGTAAAGTGCAATTTCCCTTAAGAGCACACAGAGGCAGTGTCAGTCTGGGGCTAGCTTCTCCCTCTTTCTCCAGATCCCCAGTAAGACTCCCCACTGGCACAGCTATAGGGTTGAGATCTCAGCTGAGTGGCTAAACCAAGACCTACAGTACCCTCTCTATCCAACCAGTGCTTCGTGACCCAGACCAAGTAGCTGACACACATGCACACACTTTGAGAGTTCATTTATATACAAACACACACACACACAGCTGGGATAGGCTGGTACAGGTTTACTAGTTGTGCCCCCTTTTTCTCAGACTATAAGGTAGTTTCCACTGCCACCGGCCACTACTCATTAGCTAATTTAAGGCCCTTAGCAAAGGGTGTCCCGTCTTACTGTGTAATGTTACTATTAATCCAAAAGGTAGTTTGACCAAGGGCCAGGGTATTAGGTCTGACCTGTACAGTGTCACGAAATAGATATGCAAGTACTGTAAGAGCTTAAATATCTCTAAACAGACCAGCCACAATTGCGGTTTAAATAAATTTAATAATAAATAATAAAATAACTACACAATACTAGATATGTATTCACAGGGACTTCAGAGTTCAAAATCACAGGAAATATTTAAAACAACATTGCATGACAGTCTCAAATAAATACAGAAAACATCTAAGCTATCCTTCACTATATTCCTAACCGAAGACATGAGAAATTACTGTACCCAAGTTAACTTACTTACAGCAGGGCAAGTGCAGAGGGGGTGAGTGAATGTTGTCAGGCCAACGACAAATACAAAATGCCCTCTCTCTCTCTCTCTCTCTCTCTCAGAGAGTTCTTAAATTAATATCTCAAATATTACTGCTGGGATACTTGCAGCATGACATCACTTTTTGTCACCTGACTTCAGTTCCCAGGCTCACAAATAACCCCCAGTAAAGCAGTATCTAGCATCTCCCTGTGCAAATACATAGCATTCAGATGTTTGCAGTTGCTAGAAGACATAAAACAATAAACTGTTTACAATACAATGCAGAAGCCACCCTAGTTCTAGACATACTATCTCCTTGCTGCATTGAAACCATCTTTTATAGCACAATTGTAAAACAATTTAATTTCAACTATTTTCTTGATGTTTTGCTAGTTAACCCTCTATATTCTTGTTCCTACTGTTAAAACATATACATTTACATGGATGCAATAGTTTATATACATTTCTGTTCTTTCCCAGTAGGTACACTGTGGATATATCCTTAAGCTTAGGACTTTACACACACACTTCTGTACCAGCAGCTTGATTCACAGACAACATACAATTCAAATACGGTGGTAACACAAGCAAGTGCATCTTGCTGATATTCACAAATGACATATAACTGTTTAGAAAAGTCCAGATAACTGTGCTGACAGTATCTCCCTCTGTCACGCTTCTGTATAAATCATATTAATATTCACTAATGACATATAATTATTTACAAAATTTCAGATAGCTCAGCTGACAGTATTTCCTTTTATGACATTTTATCTCCCCCTAAAACTCAAGCTAGTTTTTCAAGTGACCCTTGAGAAATGTTGCTTGAGAGAGATGACTATCTTGGGAATACATTACCCCATTCCCTGTCTTGAGATTCCAGCTACCTTGGCAATGCTGACCCCAGTACAGTGCTGCACTGTCCTATCATATGCCTGCAACCCTAGGTTCCACCATTGTAATTTGGGATTTTCCTGGCTGGCTCCCTGTAGCCATAGATCTCCCTTGGACTTCTTCTGCCTCCTACTGCCTATACTTAAGACAAGGGCCTCTCTGTCATGGTAAGGTTTCATCATATTAACATGGTACAGTTTGTGCCCCTGCCTCCTGCCGTGCAGTACTACCCATGTAGTTAACATCACTGACTTTTCTGACCACCTTGAAGGGTCCTTATGAAGCTGCATGCAGCTTGTTGTGTTTGACAGGAATGAAAACCATTACCTGCTGCCCCACAACATACTCTCTAGCTCAAACATTCTTGTCATAACAGACCTTTTTCTGCTGTTGGGCTTCTGCCAGGTTCTCCTGGGCCAAGCCCATGAGCTCCCTGAGCCTTGTCCTGAAGTTTAAGACACATGCTACAACAGACTCCTTGTAAGATTCATGCTCATCCTCCCACTCATCTCAAATCAGATCTAGTGGTCCCCTCACCCTATGCCCATACAGCAACTCGAAGGGTGAAAAACCTGTGGATTCCTGGTGCACTCCTATGTAAGCAAACAATAGATGTGACAAATGTTTATCCCACTCCCTCTTGAACTGGACTGCAAATGCCTGTAGCATGTTCTTGAGTGTAGAGTTTAACCTCTCAACAAGATCATTAGTCTGGGGATGGTAGGGTGTGGTCATTAGGTGCTTCACCCCACAGTGCTTCCACAGACAAGCAAGCAGGTCTGACATGAAATTGGCACCTCTGTCAGTCAGTATTTCTTTTGGGAACCCACCCTGTTCAAAATCTTTAACAAAGCATTTGCCACCTTTTATGCCTCAATGGAGGACAGAGCCACCACCTCAGGGTATCTGGTAGCATAATCTACTACCACTAGGATATACTTTTTCACTGTGGAATTTGGGATACTCGGAGGCCCCACAATATCCATAGCTACCCTCTGAAATGCCTCCACAGTCACAGGAAAAGACATCAAATGAACTTTCACCTAGTCTCCTGCCTTGCTTACCTTTTAGGACTGCTCACAGGTCCTGCAGTACCCTGTTACATGTCTGGAAATTCCAAGCCAATAAAAGTTCTGCATAATATGTCTCCTTGTATGATTTATGCCCATGTGACCTGCAAAATGAATATCATAAGCTATGTCTACAAGTGCCAGATAGTAGGCTGTGGCACTACCAACTGCTGTATTCTCTCAACCTCTAGCCCTCCCTCAGGGTCCACTCTCTATACAGTAACCCTTTGTCCCAGTATACAGATTCCCTTTCCCTTGAGAGTCAGGTGCCTCACTGGCTACCTCCCTCAGGCCAAGTAATGTAGGGTCCGAGAGATGAGCCTGCCTCAACTTTCTCTTTGTAACCCACCATGTAGGCACATGTAACAATGAAAAGTTTGTGCAAACTGTTTTTTATGACTATGTTGCTCTTTTTGTAGGCACGTTAGGTAAACTCCCAGTTGTGTACTCCATGAAGTTAGACCATGAGTTAAGCCCAGTTTTCAGACCAGCATGGAAAGTTCCAGTAGCCATACAGGCAGAGTCAAAGCTGAGCTAGACAGAATGGTGTGTCTAGGAGTAATATGTCCAGTAGAAGACCCAAATGAAATGGGTATCCTCCATGGTGGTAGCTCATAAGAAAAGCTCAGATGATATTACAATATGTATTGATCCAAGATATTTGAATAAAGCACTAAAATTACCTCATCATCCAATGCCATTGTTTATTTCTGTCTTAGATGCAAAAAGTTCATTTTGGCAAATTTTGCTTGACCGAAAATCTTCATTGCTAACCACTTTCAGTGCACCATTTTTAAGGTACAGATTTTTGAGAATGTCATTTAGGATAAATTCAGCCAGTGAAGTCTTTCAACGTGTGATGGAGCAAATTTTTTCTGGCTATCCATGTGCTATTATAGCAGATGATATTCTTGTAGGAGGCAATGCTGAAGTCGAACATGATAGAAACCTCAGGAAAGTTCTGGAACATGCTCATGAGGTGAATTGTAAGCTAAATCTTCAGAAATACAAATTCAGGCTACAAGAAGTTACTTATGCGAGTCATTTGTTTACCATTTCAGGCTTACCACCAGAGCCTTCCAAGCAAACTGCAATTCTTGAGATGCCAGCTCCAGACAATGTCACCTCTTTACGTTTTCTTGGCATGTTCAACTATTTGAGCAAATTTATTCCAGATTTGAGTGACCTTTCAGCACTGCTAAGAGAGCTGACACACAAATATGTAACCTAGTCCTGGTTGGAGCAACACTAAAGAGCATTTGATATCCTTAAACAGAGAATTGCCAGTCCACCAACTTTAAGATATTATGATGTTCACAAACCTATAACACTTTCTTGTGATGCTTTGAAGTTTGGTCTTGGTGCAGTCATTCTTCAGAAGGGCAGACCAGTAGCCTATGCATCCAGAACTCTAACCCAAACTGAGATGAAGTATGCTCAAATAGAGAAAGAGCTCTTGGCAATTGTGTTTCCATGCTTGAAGTTCCATGATTATATTTATGGCTGACCTATTCAAATCAAAACTGACCACTAACCTTTGGTTACTATTTTGAAAAAAGCCAGTGCACACAGCTCCTGCGAGATTGCAACACATGTCGAAATTGCAAATGTACAATTTCCACTTGGCTTACATAAAAGGCAATCTTCTTCATCTTGCTGATACTTTATCGAGATTGTCCAGAAAAACTACTGAACAATATCAAAATGAGCAACCTAATTTTGAAGTCATAGAAGTGGAAATTTTTCTTCCACAGATCTTGATGAGCTCAGTACTCACAGCTTCAGATCCAATTCTCTAGAAGCTCAACCACTTTCTCAGTCATGGATGGCCATCAAAGCAATTTTGTTTGCCAGTAGATGTGCAGCAGTATGTTCTTTACAGAGACAAGATTTTGATGGAAGATGGTATCATCATGAAAGGTCCAAAAGTGATTGTTCCAAAATCCTTGCAACAAGAGTATATTAAAATCTTGCATCGTGGCCACCTAGGAATTTATTCTACAAAAAGAAGGGAGAGAGGACTAGTATTTTGGCCTTCTATGTCAAAAGATATTGAGAAAGAACTTTCAGCTTTTTCTGCTTGTAATAGTACTAAACCACATCAACAAAAAGAACCACTTCAGCTAAGCCAGATTCCTGAACTACCTTGGTCGACAGATATTTTCAAATGGAATGGTCAGTATTATTTGGTGTTAGTAGACTCTTATTCAAATTGGTTCGAGATTGACCTACTTTCTAATCTTATGGACAGCACTGTTATTATGAATTTGAAGAGTCATTTTTCTGTCCATGGTAGTCCGCACAAAGTCATTCCTGACAATGGTGCACAATTTACAAGTCAGCGGTTTAAAATATTTGCTGAAACATGGGACTTTGTTCATGTTATTAGTAATCCTGATTACCCACAATTGAATTGCCTGGTTGAACGTGCAGTTCAAAGTGTAAAACAGCTGTTGGAGAAGTCTAAACGTGACAATACTGATATTTGTCTTAATCGGCTTGATCTCAGAAACACTCCTCATGACAATTTACTTGGTTCATCTGCCCAGAGATTAATGTCAAGACAATCCAGAACTACACTACCAATCAGTAAGAATTTGTTGACTCTGAGTGCTAAAAACAACAAAGCAGTAAAAGCTCAACTCCTAAAGAAGCCTTTGTTCCAAATGTCTTACTACCACAAAACCAGCAAGACTCTGAATTCATTAAAAGAAGAGATAGTGAGGATGCATACAGTGCAAGGATTTGATTGAACAGGACTTGTGAAACATTTGTGTGAAGATCTGAAATCACACATCATTGAGTTGCAGGGGTTGGAATTCAGGTGGAATTGGAAACATTTACTACCAGTGTCCGAGGCAGTGTAACAGCATCTTGCCTGTAATAGATTCAAATTCTCAGAGTGATTTGTCCAGTGTTCCTGTTCCTGAAAGTATCCCTTAAAATCCTGAAGTACATTCCCCAGTGACTGTCCCTGTTGCTAAACCCAGTTGTAATTATTACATTACAAGGTCAGGTTGTATCTCAAGACCTAATCCCAAATACATGGCAACTTGGACATGACTGTTATTGTTTGTATATATTGTATAACTTGCATGCTTATCCAATTGTCATTTTCATTGCAGAACAGAATAGTCAAAAAGGGAGGATGTAGATCAGTGTATGCGTTGTACTTTAAGAGCCATTCCAGTCCATGGGCACATGCATATAAGTACTGAGCACATGCAAGCAAGAGTGCTATTTTGAGTGAGCAGCCAGAGTGAAAGCATGTATGTGTATAGCAGTCAGTCAGTTAGTTAGTTAGTTTAAGTGTAATGTTCCAGTCATCCATCCTGATGTGTTTGTGTGTAATAAACTACTGAAATGACCACCCAAGCCTCCTCATCTTATTTGAATACACAAGACAAGAAACAGTGGCTAGAGTTTTTCTTGCAGTATCTGTAAAGAATCCATTGATACTATAAAGGGAGCCGAGTTTCTGGAGTGTAGATTTAATGGTGTGGCATATATGGTGGTTGTGATGCCCCAGCACTGGCCCAGTAATCAAACAGCCTCAATCCTCACCACTGGCAACAGTGGGGGGATATACACATGGGGAGGATGACAAGTACACACACAGTAAAGTGCAATTTCCCTTAAGAGAACACAGAGGCAGTGTCAGTCTGGGGCTAGCTTCTCCCTCTTTCTCCAGATCCCCAGTAAGACTCCCCACTGGCACAGCTATAGGGTTGAGATCTCAGCTGAGTGGCTAAACCAAGACCTACAGTACCCTCTCTATCCAACCAGTGCTTCGTGATGCAGACCAAGTAGCTGACACACATGCACACACTTTGAGGGTTCATTTATATACAAACACACACACACAGCTGGGATAGGCTGGTACAGGTTTACTATCTGTGCCCCCTTTTTCCCAGACTATAAGGTAGTTTCCACTGCCACCAGCCACTACTCATTAGTTAATTTAAGACCCTTAGCAAAGGGTGTCAAATCTTACTGTGTAATGTTACCATTAATCCAGATGGTAGTTTGAACAAGGGCAGGGTATTAGGACTGCCCTGTACAGTGTCACCAAATAGACATGCAAGTACTCTCAGAGCTTAAATATCTCTAAACAGACCAGCCACAATTGAAGGTTTAAATATATTTAATAATGAATAATAAAAGAACAAGACAATACGTGATATGTATTCACAGTGACTTCAGAGTTCGAAATCACCAGAAACATTTAAAACAACATTGCATGACAGTCTCAAATAAATACAGAAAACATCTAAGCTATCCTTCACTATATTCCTAACTGAAGACATGAGAAATTACTGTACCCTGGTTAACTTACTTACAGCAAGCCATGTGCAGAGGTGGTGGGTGGATCTTGTCAGGTCAAAGACAAATACAAAATGCCCTGTCTCTCTCTCTCTCTCATAGAGTTCTTAAATTAATATCTCAAATATTGCTGCTGGGATACTTGCAGTATGACATCACTTTTTGTCACCTGACTTCAGTTCCCAGGCTCACAAATAACCCCCAATAAAGCAGTATCTAGCATCTCCCTGTGCAAATACATAGCCTTCAGATGTTTGCAGTTGCTAGAAGACATAAAACAATAAAACACTTATAATACAATGCAGAAGACATGCTAGTTCTAGACATACTGTCTCCCTGCTGCATTGAAACTAACTTGTATAGCACAAATATAAAACAATTTAATTTCAACTACTTTCTTGAAGTTTTACAAGTTAACCCTCTATGTTCTAGTTCCCACTGTTAAAACATATAGTTTTACACAGGTACAATAGTTTATATACATTTCTGTTCTTTCCCAGTAGGGTACACTGTGGACATATCCTTAAGCTCAGGACTTTATACACACACACACACACACACACACACACACACACACACACACACACACACACACACACACACACACACACACACACACACACACACACACACACACACACACACACACACACACACACACACTTCTGTACCAGCAGCTTGATATACAGACAAGATACAGTTCAAACATAGTGGTAACACAAGCAATTGCATCCTTCATATTCACAAATGACATATAACTATTTAGAAAATTCCAGATAGCTGTGCTGGCAGTATCGCCCTCTGTCACACCTCTGTATAAATCATATTGATATTCACAAATGACATATAATTATCTATAAAATTCCAGATAGCTGGACTGGCAGTATTTGCTTTTGTGACAGTGGTCATATTTGAGACTGTCATTTATTATAATGCCTAGAGATTTACTGTGAGTTACAGTTTCAATGACAGTATTACTTGCTGACTTTATGGTAAAAGATTTTGATTTTGTCAACATTTTGAGGAGAAAAGCATTAACTTAGTTTTCTTGGGGTTTGAGTAGGAAGTTTGATTCTTTGAGCCAGGTTTCTACAGAGGAGAAGGATTATTGGGTAATGTCTTGGAACTTATTTACAGCTGAGATCACTCATATTAATGTTGAGTCATCTACACACTGAACTAAACTAACATGGTGAGTGGAAGTGTGGAGGTCATTAACAAATATATTAAATAGCAGAGGACCCAAGATAGAGACCTGAGGGGCACCTGTAGTAACTGGTTGAAAGGATGAGTAGGTTTGTTGTCATTTAATGGCTTGTTGCCTTTCAGATAGGCAACTAAGGAATCATGGAGTATTTGTGAAAGTCCTATTGAGGAGAGTCAAATGAGCAGTTCCTGGTGTGAGACAGTATCAAATGCATTTGACAAGTCTAAGAACATGGTGGACACAAGCAGACCATCATTTGTATGTTGGTTTATTATATTGGTAGAATGCAGTAGAGCAGTAGCAGTCCTGTGCTGGGGCCTAATACTTTAATTTCTATAATATTTTGGAGAGGGGTCTGTAGTTATTAAACTCTGTAGATGTGCCACCTTTGTGTAGTGTTGTGATATAGGATTTTTTCCACAGTGATGGAACTTCTCATTCTGCTATGGAAGTATTAATTAACATGGATACAGGGAAGGCTATGACTTTTGCAGACATTTTTAGGTAGTCTGATGGTAGTTGGTCTACAGCTACATAAGTAGTTTTTAGTTTAAGGAGCAGCTTCCTTACATATGAGGTATGTACTGGACTAAAATTGAAGAGCTGTGGGTGTTTTTTATTGGACATGGGTAGTGTGAGGTGGGAGATGTATTTAGTGTGTGAGAGATAATATTGATTGTATAAAGTAGGAATTAAACTGTGTGGGGATAGAGTCTTTCGTATTGTCTGTTTTTGGAGAGGGACTTGTGGTCTTGCCAGTGTGGAGTAGTTTATTTAGTGATGACCAAAAAGTTTTGGGTATTTTATATGTTTGTCTTATAGGTTGGTATAGTATGTTTGCTTATCCTGTTTGACATGGAGCTTTGCAAAGTTTCTAAGATTTCTAAATTGCTGGAGGGCATTTTCACTTCTGTTTTTATATCAATTTTTTTCCAGGTTTTTTCCCTTTTTATTATGATTTTTTTCCTTTCTTTTGTCAGCCATGGTGTGGGGTTGGATTTTACTCTTATTGCATACTGGCACTAGATTATTTAAGGTGTGTAAGAGTACATTATTATGGGTCTATATCGCAAGCGCGAATGCTTAGGTTGTCGAATATGGCATGATCAACACCTATGAAGCGAACCGCGAGTACACCGAACACGGGAAACCACGAAATTCGAAATCCCGATTCGGCATAGTCGGCCCTTCTGCGGTATAGCTCCGTAAGGTAAGTGTGCGATAGTTATGGACCTTAGGGTTAGGGTGCGGGTTAAGGTAAGTACATAGTAATGTATGTAAAGGTTAGAAGTAGGGTTTTGTTAAGTGTATGTGTGTGGATTATTTATTTTGTTTGGGTGGGTAGTATGTAGCGAGTGGTGTAGTGCGAAGTATGTTTTATTTTCGGTCATCTGTATTTCCGCGTTTTGAGGTTTCGATGACTTGTGCATTCACTGAATAGGTGTCGATCATGTCGTATTCGACAACCTAAGCATTCGCGCATATAATATAGACTCCATTATTATCTGTAGCTACCAACGTCATAATTATGCCTTCTATGAAATTAACCAGAAATCCTACTTGGTGTCTTATGTGTGCTATATCACCACAGAGAAGTATAACTGAGACAACTGGGCAAAACTCCTGTCATCTCAACTAACAAAAGAGACACTCAAAATGTGACACGGAGAGAACTGACTACCTGGATTATGACAAACTTAAGAAAGAACTTTTAGCCAGGGCTGGTAATGACTGATAGGCAATCAATAAAATGTTATCAGTAGTCTGTTAATGCTTATAAACTTGCAAGAGTGCAAAGGCATGCTTTTAAACCATATTTAAAGTTTTGGCTCGAATGTCAAAACAATAATAAATTGAAAATGCTAGAAATCCTACCAGTTGACATTTTGAAATTAACTTTGACTGGTAACAAAGAGAATGGGTATTTCAAAGTAACCACAAGATCTCAGGTAAATTATTAACTTTGGTGGAATGTTTTATTAATTAATAACACGATGCTTAAAACTAAATTACATTTTCTTAATCTAAAATTGCAGTATGAAATTTGCCCTCTTCTGTAAAACAAAAGGCAGCATGTAAAATGTTTATTTCAGATGTTGGGGATGTTCACATCACTAAGTACAGTGTTACTAACACTGAAGAGAATGTTGCTAGTAGAAACGTGATAAGTGAAATGCATACTTTAAATGACATTGTTCCTAAGGAATGTGATAAAATAGCATCTTGGATAATTGAGTCAGCATTATGTAATAGTGGTTACAGTCCAACTAGTGAAGTGTACTTTATTTTTACAAGAAAGGGATATTCATAGCCTACTAGATTCTAGAAGCAAATTTATCCTTGGGTAAGGGTCTTTGGTATTGATAACCAAACAATTGGAGGTAATATGTATTCATAGTTACCAAAAAGAGTATCCCTTACAAATGTAGAAGTTCAAACAGGTTTAGAAAAGTCTTAAATTGTTTAGCTATATCCTCTGATTTGATTAAATGCTAGGTAAAGATTTTCCCCATTTTAAAGCACTCTGGAAAAATATTTCTTTGTGGGGAAGAGCATATTTAAATAGTTACAGGTTTTTAATAGGCAGCAAGGATAAAATGTATAAAAGCATGAGTTTTTCTGAGAATAGTTTTGATTAACCCCACAAAAGTAGACCTTTTTCCTACACTTGCATGTCCCTGGGCTTAGATCATTTAACCCTTAACAGGAAGTAAGTCTGTTGGTGAAGCAAATTAATCCATTCTTTGTTTTGTATTTTATTCTAATTCTCAGGTCCCCAAATGGCATGCAAGATACATTGGCATACAGGAGTGGAGCCCATGGACATTTGATTACCATTGAAATGTATCCTGTCTCTTCTTATCTATATCACTTGTTTGTTTGTTATGCCACCTCTTGAAACACTAGTTTAAGGTGCCTAGAAAATTAAACTATGTTTGCTGTGCATTACTTAGCTTTTTCTAGAATATTAATGTCGTATTTTGTTTTACTAAGTTTGTTTTCCTTCCGAAATGATGTATACATTTTTCATTAAGCAGGATTACCTTAACATATTGGGTTGACTTCTCAGGACAAATGTTGCCTAGATATTTAAATGCATTGGTACTGCTGTGTCAAACAACTTTGTAATCCCACGTCCTTTTTTTTAATTTCAGTCACCAAGCTCAGACAACATGTTGGGACCATCCCAAAATGACCGAACTGTATCAAACACTAGGTAAGAAACTTGAAGTTAACTTCTATTTGGAAATGCAACGTGTTAGAAGCTAGTATTCCATGGCTCTGAAGTCTGCTTTTTTGGCCATTCAGTCTCCATTTTTTGGGACACATTCTACTGGATCCAGACATTTCAAACTGTATTCCATCTTTTCTATTTTTTGTTTGATGTTGCTACTAATTGTTTTCTGTGACAAACAATTACAATTTTAACAAGTATTGTTTGGGAAATTTCTTTCCCTACCTTTATGTCCCATGCAATTTGAACTTTGCAAACTTCTGGTTGTATATAGATAAGCTTTTTGGTTGATAGACCACTTCTCATAACACAGCATTTGTCTTTTGATGAGTACCTTACACTGCTTGATGACACTGAAGTGCCTCAAAGAGGACAACAGTGCTAACTGGAAGTAATTGTGGTGTCACTAGTTAAGGTAGGAGCACTGTCAGTCACTGAAGTCTGAATGAATGAGCTTAAATATGCATAATATCTGTCCTTTTTCATGTCAGTATTCAGATTTATTATAGTTGCACTCCACATTGTGTTCTGAAATGAAATGATACACCCCATTAAGGGCTTAGAAAGAGTGGCAAAAACTTTTAATTACTTCTGTTTAAAGATGCATATGTCTGGGCAGCTTATGGTCTCCATGCCTGCTTGCCTGGTATCATTCATATGTTCCTGATTTCCTAAAAGCTGAACTTCCAGTGTTGTTATAAAAATTAGTGTGCAGAAATGGAGGAAATACACTGGCAGCATGTGCAACCTTTCGGTTTAAAACATCCACATGATTTATTCTATTTATAAAAGGATCTTCACAATAAAACACTAGCATATGTCACAAGAATGCAAATATAGTGAGTAGATTATGTGCAGAAGCATTATGTTTATTCTGAATTTGAAAAATGTCCTTAAGCTGTCAATCTTAGGCCTTGATTAAAGTCACTAAGAATGTCAAATATCTCATCAGCTGTTCACTTTTGGGACAGTAGTCGGTGCATAGCCTACCAATGTTCAATGCTTCTAATGAAATCGTCATCCTTGCAATTTGATTTACATTTACCCTTCCTTAATTTCCTCATTCTGAGCCATCTATACACTCCCTGTATTCACAGGAAGTAGGAGATTATGCTTTTGTCAGTGGATAAAAGCTTCCTGTTTTTGGATTCTGAATGTTACCTGCAATACCATTATGTGTGCATTTTTTTTTTTGTATTAAAATATGTTTTCACATTTTGAATCACATTTACATTCTTCTTCTCCCATTATAATAGCCTCTGGCATTGCAAAGTTAGTGTAACTTCACAGGCAAATTACTTGAATAGAGACGTTAGTATCTGATTTATCTGCACTGCATATAACCATTGTAGATAAATCATTCAGTAATGCCTCATATTTTATTTATATAAGAAATCAGAAATTATCCAACATTAGACATTCAAAACATCTGTGTGAAACATTAAAATCATGCACAGGTGAAAGTGTTCCTGGATTTAACTGTTTAAGTAACAGAGACATAAAGACAGAGACTGAGAGAGTGAAGCTGCTACTGCTGAAATAACAAAAGTCATAATTTCTTTCTGCTAGTAAGCTATTTTGAGAAGTAGAGCTAAGTTTTATTTTCTAAAACAGGTAATTTTCCCTGTGTTTGTTATTCTGATGCTAGCAACAGTTTCACTTTAAACTTTACCTGCTGTCGTGGATGGCAGCTAAATGATTGACATGCACTGGTTCAATTAATGTTGATCAAAACCATTTCATCACACCATGCCGCTTCCTCAGAATTGTGGCAATGTAAATTGCCTGTCAAAACAGAATCTAACAACACAAAAGCATGCTGTTTTGTGGGAAGTAGACACACTTACACAACTGTACTGCCACCTTCAAGGTTACTAAAGTTTAGAAAAAGTTGAATTGCAATTTTCAGCAACTTCAGACAAAAGACACATTTCCAGCATCTTCCAATAAAAAGGCTGTACACTGTGAAAGATGTGGTACTGTACTACAGATTTTCTACCACCTGTTTTAATTTTTAAGAGATAATGCTGGAACTGTTTATTTTTAACAATAAACTTACAGAATGCATAACAGGGAAAGTATTCTCTGTTTTTACTGTATTAGTATAGAATGTGATACCTGTGCTACGGTTTGGCAGTGCATTGCCTTGTATCTGTATCCTTCAGGGGATATGAGAAGTGCATTTAAGTCTAAGTTTCATACTCTTGCTGGGTTGATACTACGGTGCTGCAAGCCTTGGGGTACAAAATTGTGAAGGAAGCATGATCCCATTATATTACTCATCTGGTGTACAGTGAATCCTTGTAGCTGAACCCACAAACTTCCAACTGCACAATCATCACCTTTTCACAGCTCCCGTTCTAATCTCCTGTCCAAAGATGGTAGGGACAGTCTAAAACAAAGCACAGACACTGTTCCACTTCTTCATTCCTTCATTCAAGCCTTATATCGATAAAATACTCCACTGGACTGGGAAGAATCTAAAGAAATGGATCAGTGAACACATGTGAAGACAGCTTAGAATCAAGGAAGTGATTAGAGAAATGGAGTAGTTATAAGGTATGGGCAGAATTTGTAAGGCAGGCAACAATGATGGAATGGAGGAAACAGAAATGAAGGAAAGGACAAAGAGATGAATGATGTTCTGAAGCTGTAGAGATCTCTAGAACGACTAAGAGAGCTGTGGAAATTAACAAGTAGTTATGCTGTAAGTAGCTAATGCAAGTTGAAGATAAATAATGGTGACTGACTGTGAGAACTACTTGGCACAGCTGAGGTAGTACACTCATAGTGGGGTAGTGTGGATCACGGCAGAGTGCTGACACCGAGAAACAGCTAAATGGTTGCAAAATAAAACAAAAAAGGTGCTGCCAGTGTAACAGCAGTATAAGGGCACTGACCACAGGGGGATGGGATTTAGTGCTGTATAGGAGAGCAATGTTTGGAGGGCAGGTGAGATAAAGTGAGTATATTGGATAACATTCTCAGAAGGTAGAAATGGGTGAAACATGCATAAGATAAGCATACACAATAGAAAATCCAGGAATAATGGCAAAGAGTAGTCAAAAAGAAAGAGCAAACATAATCTGGAGAAGAGGCAAGAAGAAAAGAAATAAAGAATAGTTTCAGTGAATGTAGGGAGGTAGGAATGTAGGTTGGTGGATATGAAGGAAGATGGGAATGTAGGGAGGTGGGAGAGTATAGATTGTGCCATGTCTAACGTTGTAAAAAAAACAATTAAATCCATTTAAAGTACTATATGACTATGTATGGTAACAGAAATTATCTTTTCTTCACATGCAATGCATGTTATGAACATTGGATCACTTCGGGTTTAGTTAAGGCATAAAAATAAAACTAGTCAGGTAAACAAGACAGACAGCTTCTCCACGTCAAACTCCTGACCATACCATTTAGGCATGGGATCAGGATACCTAAATATACAGCATTCTAAAAACATGCAAGTTGCAAAGCATGATCACAAGTATGCAACTGAATGAACGTGAGCATCAGCATTCTGTAATAATGAAGTAACAGGAACCACCTATCCTCAGCCTGAGCAGCTCTGCTTGTACAAAGGCAAAATAAGTAGTACATGCAGGAGTCAATGTAATAAAATTAAAAAAACAAATAAAAGCCACTCACTGCTATTCCTGTACAGCTTGTTTCACCAGCAAATGATAACCATGAAAGATGTCCACTTGCAGATGTAAAAGTTTATCCTAAACAAGCTGGGAAAACCCACCCAGATGCATACATTTTAACTGAAACAAGTCAGAGTACAGTATATCATGCTACCATAAAAGATATGCTCCCTGATGTCAACAATCAGCTACAGATAAAATTAACAACATTTACTGTAAAATGAAGTGATTAATATTTCAATCTTCCTTTATGAATGTAATCATATTTCTTTCCAAATGCTACCCTAATAATGAATTTGAACAACTGCAGGAAAATGATTGATCCACAAACCATGCTTTGTTAATATTTAAAAAATGGCATTTATCAATAAACTGAATACTAATGTAATTATAACTACAGAGCCAAATTCATGTCCTAGATTTAAAATTGCATAGGGGCAAACAGAATACTTTTGAGTTTCTCCAAGGGAATAAAACATAATAAGGACTGGACAAAATTGATATCAGGGGTGGAACAAGCAATGATATCAGAAGTGAGCTTCAGTTAGCAAACTGGCTTGTAATCTTGAATGGTAGGATATCGCATCACATCATGGGTGGCTTAATGCATGTTGAGAGGAGAGGGGAAAGATAGCATTAGTGATGTTAGCTTGGAGGTGGGTGTTTACCTGAAAGCAATAGTTTCTTAATAGCTGTTGTGGCATGACCTTCTAGACAACAGCTGCTCTCTTCTTTGGGCTTTGAGATTTGTTTGGGAGAGGGGAAAAATTTGTAGTACACCACTATCAGGTACTACTAGCAGAAACAGTCACAGTTATACAATATATATGCCATATTCTTAAATTTCAACAGCATGATTGATTAATAGGGATGACAACTAAAAACATTTTACTGAACTTAGAAAATGAGGGCATTGTTTTCTTTTAAGGAGCTGATTAGAGTTTTTAAAGTTATTTCCAGTGCCTTGCTCAAGATAGTCAGAAAAGGATAAACTACTAAACTCAATGTATGGATAACAAACGTGACCTAAAACAAGTATATTAAAAGTAGCTAAGGAGGAACACATTAGGATCAAATGTTTTATGAGGATACCATAAGGGAAGGAATAAACTGAACAGGGAGAGATATAGAGAAGAAACATCACTATTAACAATGAAGAAGGAGCAAATAAGATATGGAGAATAAGAAAACAGGAGGCAAATAATGGGATAAGGGAAGAATTAGTAAGTAATGGATAATTCTGTTTATGTACAGCATTCTGGCAAAAGAAAAAGATAAAATATGAACACAATGCTTGTCGTACCTGAAAAAAAAGGCAAAGGCACTGCAGGCATAATAGATGTAAGTAAAAGAAATACAATACAAAAGCAGATAAAGGTAAAAAGCGTTTAATGTAACTAGTACCTTGAGTTGACAAACTCTTCAACGATTAAATGACATATGATATTGAGACTAATATATGCTAAAGAGACCTCCTTCTTGTTAGTCAGTTAACCTGTAGGAAAGCTTTCTAAGGAAGATCAGCATTTAAGACATCAGATGCCAATGTTTTAGACTGCAAAATATACATAGCTTTCATTCTGTCTAAAAAATAGATCTGTATTTCTCATATAACCTAGTCTATTGCCAACTTGTCTCATAACAAAACAATTAAATGAGATATATTTTTAGCATGGTACTTCCATAAATGTCTTACTACAAAATGTTACATATTTTTCTCTGCAGTCCTTAAAATGTTTCATAACTCTTATTTTAACCATCCTATTATTCTTACCTACATAAACAGGTTGCAAGAACACCCTATAGTATAAATGATGATAGATGAACAACATGAATAATGTCCATCTATTGAAAACGTTCCCATGGGCAAAGTCCAAAAAATGTCCTTAGCTGCAAAGCTACAAACTTTACATTCCCATAGGGTTTAGTACAAAGGTTGTGAACCACAAGTGCAGCATCAGGATTATCATCCTTAAAATAAAACTTACTGAAAACTAACCTCTTTTCAAAACTGGGTCTTATCTGATAAGAAATAGAAGAAACATGGAGAAGTTCAACATATAAGGTCTTATGACACAATAACATTTTCCAGCAGATTTTTATTATCCTAGACATTTTATCATCAATGCCATTATACTCAGTAATGAAAAAGATGGACTTACCACTAGGTCATTTTTTATCCTGCCTATTTCCCGTACCAAAAGTGGGATAAAATTACATGAATAAATCAACAACATCAGAATATTTATAACTTTGTTCTGTAAATCTATGGAAATTAGTCAAAACTTCCAAAAATAATTAATCTAAGGTATTACATAAATGTGATTCCCAAATAAATTCCTCCTCAGGTAGTGCCCTAATAGTATTCAGAAGATAACAACTACTAGCCTATAATATATTTAGTTGTTGTCTCTTTTCTAAATAATGTAGTCTAAATCATTCTGTTTAATAGTGTTATGTTAGCATCAAGGAGTGTTATAATTTGCTTATCAAAATGTCCTGAAAAAGAAGTACCCAAGTCATTAGAATTTAAATAAATTAAAATTGTTTAAATAATTTGATTGGTCTTTGGAATATATAAAAAAAATCATCCCTATACCTAACACAGAATGTTGTATATCTAACAAAAATGTCTAAAGTATAAATGCATTTCTGTTTAAAATAATTTGTAAAATTATTTGCATAAGAAGAAACAAAGCTCATCCCCATAGCACTTCCCTTTTCTGCAAATAATATTTACCATCACAGTACAAAAATAATTATGTACAATCTTCCAACAAATATAAAACTCAATTTTCCAGCCCATCTGGTAATAAATAAGCAATAACCAGAATGTCAACATCATGCTTAATGCTACTATACAAAGCCTGTACATCCATGGTTACCATAGATCAACCATCTGTGATATCCAAAGAGCCTAATTTCTCTAAAAATGTATAAGAATCCTTAATACAAGAGCTGCTCATTTTAAACAAAAGGCTGTAAATATTTGTCCAAAGGACAACCTAAAAATTCCACCTGTAACAATTTAAGTTGGGTTCTAGAAATGAATCCTAAACTATCGCATTGGTATATCATTGATTTATATTCACTGGAAGAAAATATTCTCAGAATCTTCTGTCAACATTTTACAAGAACTGGAAGAAAGAACATGTAGCCATGCAGATTTACAAAACAGTATTATCCCTTTATCAACCTCCTTAATCCATTCTTCTTTGCAAGCATATTCAGGTATTTTCAAAGCAGATCATTCTTCTTTTGTTAAATTATAATTATTACATTTGCAACTAGCCAACAATTTTTGAACATCCTGTATACCCAAGTTCCTATAAACATCAATATAACTATTATGAATAAAGGGTAAAAATAGTAGTCTCTCTAGTTATTTCCTAGCTGTTTAAACTCAGAATAATGTTTTCACCGACTTTCATTTCCTCATAAGCTGTATAAAAATAATTATTAGAAAGCAAACTGAAAGAAAACAAGGAGGAAGAAGAAGACATCTCTTCAACAATGTTTGTAAGCAGTCTATCTGTATTCTTCCCAGTATGTCCTTGGGTCATAAAATAATATCTGAGCTTAACCTTCCTAATAAATTTGTAAATGTCAACCAATATTAGCAAAGTCAGGGTAAAGTAGCAGGTAATAAACTTAAGACCTTTACATAAACCCTCTGTTGTACTTCTGTTAAATTGAGCCAAGCTAAATTAATAATTTGTACGGCATCAGGAAAAAATGTAGAACTATCAGGAAAAAGTGTATTATTAGGTACATAAACATCAGCAAAATGAAAGAAAAATCAGGAAGAAAAGCATTGAACAGCTTTTTTTAAGTTGCTGTTGATGTTTGTGATTGTGTCTTTTTATTTAATCCAAACTCATCATTAGAGACACCAGAATGGAATGATAGATTCTCAGACTGATCCAATGTGACTACTGAGCATCATGAATGGTCAGTAGCTGCATCTGTAGAAACAAGAGAGGTTGTCCATTCATTCAGTTATTCATTCTTTCTCTCCCTTTGTGAAGAATGCTTGCATGATAAGGATAAACTCTGCCACATAAACACACAGTTACATGAAAAATCATTCTTACCTCATAACAGATTATTCTGTTTACATTTCAGAACCACTTTTTCTGTGGTACTAAGTTTGTTATTTAATTTATCAGACTTTATTAAACACATCAATAAGAAGAAATCACTAAATCTAAACTTGTAACTCAAAGATCAGCAACTAAATTATTGTATTTACATTGGTCACCCTCACTAAGAATACATAACTATTCAAATGAACAGTTAAGAGCCACTTCTTGCCAATGTATCTGCACTTCTCTTTCTTCAGCCTCAAACACCGCTGAAGGCTGCCTTAATACCCAAAGTCTCCTGGGAACAATTTTTAATGCAAAATATTGCTCTGCTCTAAAAATAGTTTACTAAAAAGCATGTTCCATTCTTTTTTGTTATTCAAAGCTACAGATGTATCCTTCACAGTCAACAAATTAGATTAGTTGGCAGGCATATAGCTGCTGTATGTCATCATGCTTCTAGTCAATTATTTAGTAAGCCTTTATTAATAATCCCAGTTGGATTCACCATATTACAGGCATTTCCCAAAGAATTGGCATTCACATTCACACTGATTCCCTTAGAACATCGTTCCATAAGAGGAAACATGAGCAAAGGCAGCCATAGCATAATGTTGATTTTGACAAGAAGAATCGGTAGTTTTGGATTCAATCATTGTTGTCTCTCGAACAGACACCCTCTCTGAAGAAACATCTTCAATTGTATTCAGTTGATTCATATTTAAAGTTCAGTACTGAAAATACAGCCATTCGTTCACCAGCAAATACCAAAATACCAAAAGATAAACAATGATTAAAGAATATGTAAAAACAAAAAAAAAAACAAAGTCAGATGAATGTGAAAAGGCATTAATGGAACTAGTGCGTCAAGTTAACAAATACTTCAAAGGTTAAAAGACATATGATATTGAAACAAGTGTATACTAAAGATACCTCCTTCTTATTACTCTGTTAATGGTAGGAACACCTTCCAATGAAGTTCAGCATTTAAGCTATCAGGTGCTAATGTTTTAACTGCAAAATACACATAACTGTCATTCTATCTAACAAAAGATATATATATATACATATATATATATATATATATATATATATATATATATATATATATTTCTCCTTTTATCTTTTGATAATAGAAATAAGGTAATAAGGTCTACAATCAAGATGGGTTGTCATGCGATGTCAGTGAATAGATATATGATGTTAAGTGGATATAGAAAGGATAGCAAAGCAAAGGAGGAAGAATTATCAACACAAATCTGAAAGAGGATAAAATCAGATCTACAAAGAACTGTTTGAATTCTTTCTCATCTCAAGCCTAATTTGCAGTCAGTTCTGTGACACTGACCCTGCAGCTATTTGAGAACCTTCTGTCAAGTTATTGACAAACTGAAAACCTTAATAGACTGCAGTGATTCTGTTTAACAATGACCCTGGAAGCAAACAATTCACTGTTAGGATGTAGATGCATAGTCATCTGAGTAAAGGGTCAACATGTAAAACAAAATAGCAGCCATAATTCAGTAGTAGTGTGGTATTTTCTGGGCTCTGCTTGTAGTACGTTCTTCTTTCTGGAATATTTGCCCATGTTTCAGGTCACAAACATGGTTATGACATAGATTGCCATATTTTTAGGCATCCTTTTCCTGAACAATCGAATTCCCTAATCTCTTAATAACAAGGTCTATAGTTCAAACTGTCCTTCAGCTAACAATCTGCAAATCTCTTTCTTCACATTCAAAAACCACTGGGCCCATAACTTGAAGTCCCCTCCCCTGCATTTGAACATCACCTGTTTGATTTTTATATTGGGTAAGGGGTCTAGTCTCCCATCTCAATTTCATCTATTTCTACATTCTCGTTGGCTACCTTTTAATACTCAAAGCTGACATATTTTAAACATGAACACCACCTACTCATACAGGGGCAAACATTCACCTTGTTGTATAAATTTATGGCATTTTATAAACGTATTTCTCCAAAATAGTTAACTGCTATATGGAAAAGTAGTGAATGATCATAGTTTAAACATGCTCCTTGATCTGTGTTGTATCTTGGTGCGCACCATGCATTCACAGACTGAGTGTCTCGAGAAGTTCATTGTTAGTGGCCCACTTTGCTCATCTCCCTTCTCATCTCTAGCCACCTTGCATATAGCTAGATTTATACCCCTTAGTCCATTCCCACTTCTCATGCATTACCTAGAGTCCTCTTACACTCATTTCCCTAGCATAACTATATATTTCAGTCACTTCATCAACTCCTTCCCTCATTGCATTTTCTTTACTACATATCTCAATTCTGCCACTTTCTTCTATCACATACTGGCAGCCAAATATATACAAATATATAAAATTCTTCTTACATTATTCATATATTTATCTCCTACTACTACTTTTATTTTTATGCCAAACTACTTCAGCCTCTTTCATATCCACCTTCATTACAACTATCAACAACTTTAGCATCCCCTTTCCTTTATTCTTTACTCGGTGGAGGTCATACATGTCTATTAACCATTTTGGCATAGACAAGTTTCACATTTATATCTCTCTTATCCCCTTATCACCCACACCAAAGCCCATTATTCAATAGTACGAAAACCTCCCTGTTAGAAACTCCCTTGTTTTGCAAGCAGGCTTTATCCACCTCAAGTCAGGACCATATAAATTTGCATTAGCTAACATAAATATCTACAGTGTTAATAATACATGACACCAACGTGAATCATGGCTCCATCAATATAATCTTCCTACATTAGGTATAAGTGAATCTTGGCTAAAGGAAGACTCAAGGGTACCTCCAAATCCTTCAAAACCACTCTCGCTCTTTAACAATTGCCCTGGTAATAGACAAGGTGTGAAATTATGATTTCAGTGGAAAATGCTTATGTTATAGTTATGTATCCTTTACAAAAAAAGAAATAAATAAAACTATAGCAAAGATAATGGCCACAACTGGACACTAATTGAATTGACTGTCATAAATCACACTAAAATATTTCTGGCCTGGGTATATAACTCACCCTCTCCTACTCTTTCTACTTTTGAATCCCTCCTAGACATTGTATTTGCTTTCTCCAAACACCATAAACTAACTATTGTTGGAAATTTTAACCTAGGTTTCTCTAGGTCCCTGCAATCACAACTTAACAGGCTCAAACTAACTTGAATCCTGATACAATTAGTGTATAAGGGCATATGACTAGACCCATCATCCAACAAATTCTCACTGATAGACATAAATATACTTACAAATCCTCACTAACTCCCTTAGTAAGCACAATCCTGTTCTATCTACATAGACCCTAAACACTATAAAATCACCTCCAAATTACTTAACTACCATATAAATTACTGAGTCATCAGTAATCCGCCATATCATCATTGTACTTAAGTCATTATAGCAGAGGTACCACTATGATTCCATCATAGTCCATGTAGGAGTAAATGACCTGAAATGTACCTCCCTGGACTATAAGAAGAGAGATATTATAGAGCTTTTAGACTGTGTGCCTTAGGCTCATATGAGCTTAGCCAGCAATGAGTAGCATATTACCACCACTGAGGATGATGCCACAATATGAACAAAAAAATAATTGATCACAACAACTGTCCTTCTGTTGTCATTCTAAGGAGATCCAAATCTGTCAGCTTGGGAGCAACAGACCATATTGCTTTGCAAGGATGGTCTTCACCTCTCTATCCACCCACATAGTGCCTTATTTAGGCAATGCCAATTGACAAACCTACTGACATAGCAAAATCAACTCAACTGAACCTCAAGGTGTTACTGCTCAATGCCAGGAGCCTAAACAAAAAAATGACACTCCCTCCAATCCCTCCTCATACTCGAGAATATAGACATCTGTGCACATACCGAGACATGGTTTAAAGTGGCAGAGAGTACCCTGGCAGTGAAAGGTTTCAGTGGTTTCCATACTTTTATAGCAGCAGCTACACAGAAAAGAAATAAAGGAGGAGGTGTCTCAATATACATCAATAGCAAACGTACTCTAGGGTGGTCAAACCGGATGATGCCCTGGAGTTCCTCCACATGCAGACCACCACAGACAAAATCACATACCCTTTCCAGAACTTAAAAACTACCTAATGTAGGAAGATTATATTGATGGAGCCATGATTCAGGTTGGTGTCATGTATTATTAACACTGTAGACATGCTAGCTATAGGTCACCCTCCATGTTCCAAGAAGCTCACAATACATACTTGGACATACTGGAAACACTTACCATCCAACTTAATACTCTAGTCATAGGAGACTTTAATTAACTCTCTATAGACTGAGAGCCCTACACAGTCTCAGTACTACAGGCTGAGATTCTTGGACTTCATAAATACAAACACCCTTGACCAAATAGTGAATACGCCAACTAGAGGCTCCAACATACTGGACCTCATGCTTACAAATATGGGAAAATTCTGCAATCACCCATTGTCTCATCCTCCTTGGGAATGTCTACCCATAAAGCTATCTCCTTTGAAATCAAAATCAATGCCATAATCACATTAAAACCAGTAACAGTTCAGAGCTATTCCAAGGCAAATTACCTTTTATTAAGTGATGGAGTGTCAAAATCAATGCCTCTTCAACCCCAGAGAACATAGCAGCCCATGCTGAATTGCTGTCAGAAACTCTGTACAGCCATTTCAATGGCTGCACAGAGGTTGCTGTACCTACTAGAAGTAAGCCGAGGACTAGCCTTAGAAACAAACCACCCTAGTGGCATCCCAAATTAAACAGGATATATACAACAAAAGGAAAAAAATATGGCAATAATCAGGAAATGTAATTTCCATAAAGATAGAAACTCTCATCAAACAGGCAATTTAGATTCCTAATTCGATCAACCAAAACCAACTTTGAGGGTAAAATAGCTTCCCAGGTGAAAGATAACCATAAGACCCATTACAGCTATGTCAGAAACCTGAAGGGCAGCACACATCAATGTGCTGAGATGGAAGTTAATACTGCAACATTCACTGAGCCTGCCGATATAGCAAACCTGTTAGCAGACAAATTCAGTTCCACTTTTATCCCCCCTCCCACACCCCAACCATATCCTTAAAAATACCCTCAAACATAACCACTCCAGATATAGTTATGGAGCATGTAGTGGCTGCACTCACTAAAGCCAAGAATAAGGCCTCAATGAGCCCTGATAACATCGCAGGATGCCTCCTGAGCAGTCTAAAATACTACTTATCAGGACCTCTGGTGTCATCATTTAATTATAGTCTTAAAATAGTCTTTGTGCCCCATGAATGGAGGACTGCAATGGTCATTCTCCTTCATAAGAAAGGGCCTTCAACAGATCTTGGAAACTACAAACCCATTAGTCTGGCTAGTCTTATTTGCAAAGCTATGGAAAGAATTATCATGGAAATTATCGACAAAGACGTAAAAGACCTCCAGACACTGGATCCATCCCAGTTTATCTTTGTCAAATGAAGGTCATGCTTTCTGAATCTGGTGGGCTTCTTTGAAATGGTTACTAAGGTAATGAATGAGGGGAAAATGGTGGATACTGCCTGCCTAGATCTGACTAAAACATTTGATACAATACCTGACTTGGGCATTGTCAACAAACTTATGGAACTAAGTATAAATCCCTTTATAACATGCTGGATAGCTAGCTGGCTCACTGATAGGACCTAGGAGGTTAGAAATGATGAGGTTACCTCCACAAAGAGGCTGGTCACCAGTGGAGTCACCCAGGACTCTGTGCACAGCCTACTTCTCTTTGGCATCTTCTTCTTGGATGTCAAAGTCAATGTCAAAGGATATTGGCTGACCAAGTTCACAAATGACTGATAACTGGGAGCAGTCACTGAATCCCCCCAAGATGAGAACATCCTCCAGGAATGTCTAATACAGACAAATGCTTGAAGCCAAAGCCATGGCTTAAAACTTAATAACAAGAAATGCATGTATAATACCTTTTGGGAAGTATACCACCCCAAGTAAATATGTCATCAATAAACACCCTTAAAAGTTGATTCATTAGTTAGGGATCTGAGAACTAATTTAGATAGTAATTTAGCCTTCGACCAGATGGGTCCATGGTAGTAAGAAAATCCATCTATGTTGCTCAACGTATAAGCAAAGGCATGTCATCTAGGTCCAGAGAAGTCATCATACCACTGTTCTTAGTCCTCATCAGACCCATCATAGAGTGTAATGCCTCTTCGGCATATACCTATATACATATATATATATATATATATATATATATATATATATATATATATATATATATAGATAGATAGTTAAGGGGGGTGTGAGGGGCACAAGCTCCCCACATTGGGGTGTGTAGGGGTGTAGCCCCCTCCTTGTTTGGTTTTATATCGTCCAGTTTCTGTTAAGAGGGTACGTAAGTAGTTTTTAAGTTCTGGAAAGGGTTAGTCATTGGTGTTGTATGCGTGCATGTCTATAGTTCACAATTTAGTATGTTGAAATTTAGCATTGTTAAGGTTTCGATCTTATGAGTTTCAGTCAAGTGAGTTTTCAATATTTTGAATTTTCGATGTTATGGTCTCAGTCAAATGAATTTCATTCAAATGAAATTTTGATCATGTGTAGTAGACCTATATATACACATATGTATATTGTGCATATATATGTTTTTTGACAGTTATTATTGTTGTAGATTTGCTGCCATTTATTTTTTATACTTTTGTTTTTAACGTACAGTTGGCTTTAAATGTTTAAATATTTAATTGGCTGTATCACGTGATTTTGTTTTTTAATTATTTAAACAGAATTGAGATTATGGATGTTTGAATGTACACACTGAAGGAGGGACTTTCTTCTGAAAAATTTGTTGTTTTTGAATTAAATTCTTTGCACTCTATACTGAGCATATCCATTTTTTTTTGTCTCATTTGACTTGTTTTTTTTTTCCAAGTGTGGTTAACCTCAGTGCTGGTCCAGTTTGGTTGCCTGATTTCTTTACAACAAGAATATAAGGAGTAAACACAATATTTTACTCCGATCATCTCAAAAACCCTGTCTCAGTATCATACAGACATCTGAGAGATGATCTTTGCCTGGCATACAGGGCATCCCTGGACACTGTTTTGATGAACTTTTTGCATATTCACAAAACAAACAGCATCAAAACTACTAAATTAAAAGACCTACATTTTGCTTGCAACATAAACAAGACATATTGGAGAGACAGATATGTTTCTCAGAGAATTCTGATTCTCTAGAACAGGCTCTCCATCCATATGAAGCAGAGTTCCTCCCTATCCATTTTTAAGTGCAACTTGGACCAACTGTTGGGTAATTGGAAATTCACTCCTGGGCTGGCTTGTATGTCTCTGAAGGACAGAGGCAGCCAGTAAATTACTACCTATATAAATCAAATTTGCGAGTCACATTTGGGTTGCACAGCTAGGCTTATAAGGGCTGTAGTAGTCGTTAGTCTAGTGTACACCTATGAACCTATCTAATGATGGCCTGCATACTGAGATAAATAATATTGGCTGGTTACCACTTTACAGAAATATTTGTCTTGCTATAGCTTTGTTTCTCTTCCTCAACAGTGTGCTCTAATTACAGGATAAACTATGTTGCTTAACCATTAGATTGTTCCAAGCCTATACAGTCTCTTGATTCACCCCTGAAAAGGCAAAACAAATGAGAGACTTGGCATGGAAAAATGGAAGAAAATCATTCTGAGAAGAAAGGCTAAACTTCTACAGGACCCTATGCAACTCATCTAGAATAGACATAGACACAGCCAAGTCAAGCTACTGTTGTCTAATGCAGCAGTCCCATTTTGGCCACCTCAAGCACTTCTGGAAAACAGTAAGAAGTCTCAGCAGCAACAAAATATTCTGTTGCTGTAGCACTCTATCAATAAATATCCCTAAAGAATATGTAGCACTGTTGTGTGCAGCCACAATAGCTCTATACAGTGGCTGGTGAATGTTTTTACTTACTTTCAGTATTCTGAAAGCAACTGGTATAAGTGGGTGGTAATTTTTTTAAAAATTAAATCCTCAGAAATGGCCCCTTATAGAAGTGAGTCTTCTAGTAGAAGTTGTATCTTCCTGTGTGCAATGAACACTTCATTTTGAGATGTGGTCCTATATTTTTTAGAATCTTGAAAAATATTAAACATGTGCCCAGTATAGTTCATTTTATCCACTAAAACCACACCCGCGCCTTTATCAGGTTTCATTATTCTCAAGTTCTCATTAGATCTTAAATCTTGGGAACTCAAATTATAAAACATACCCTTATTTTTATATGTTAAATTAACTAAATCTATTGAACAAATTCTTTCAAAGGCTCCGATAGTCAGACTCATAGTGGGATTAAAACAACTCTTTTTTCAAACAATTATCATTATTTCCATTAATAAAATGAATAGAATGTCCTGATTATTTTGAAACAAAACCTGCAAATTTAACTTTCTTTTTTATTGTGCTTTCTTATTCTGTATTTTTATGGTGTTCGTATTAGTGTGCTTTGTAATATTTATTCTTTTTTATTGTGCATTCTTATGGTGTTCTTATTAGTATGCTTTGTAATGCCTAACATTTATATATTATACTATTTATGTATATCTTTAAATGATTTGAATTAGTTGATTGAATGATTGGATTAAGTTTTATATAAAAGCTGTGGCAGTAAATTGTTTTTTAACCTGAAGAAGTCCTTGTGTTTTGGACGAAAAATGTGGTGAATCAGTTAAAGCATTTTGTTTTAATCATTTAATAAAATCAGATTTCGCAAACTTGTGCTGTTTGAACTCCATTCCTGCTGTGCTTTTAGACTGTTATTGGTTGGTTTTGCCTTGCACAGTGTTCTTTGTGGAGTGGTAAAATTTAATTTTCTGGTAAATAATCGTAATTCTATTGCCACTTCCGTATAATTCACCCTAGAGGCAGGAACAAACTTAAAACCTTTTTAAAAGGGTAAAGCGTGTTTCATTAATTCTTAAATCTCTGTAATTAAAAAATATGAAACCCTTGAAAGGTTAGCATTTTAACATCAAAGGCAGAAATAATATTGTCCTTACACTATTAACAAATGTTGTTATTAAACTTAATTCCTGTTCCTGGAGTTGTAATTCCATTTCTGTGTTCTCCCTTTGTTCCGTACCTACTTCAGGATTGAGCCCTTGGGTAAACAAATGTTCCTTTGTTGGTTTCTATTGTAAATTTTTTTCTGGCTTACATAATGAAGGATATTGTTCATTGTAGGGTCTACTATCTTGAAAATTGTTCTCCCTCTAGGGTTGTTCCATCTCATATTTATCTAAACTCTCTTCAGGTTCACCCATCTGTATATTATTTTGAAAAGCATTTTGCCCTATATTATGATGGGTAGTCAGATATTCTTTGGGCAATGGATATGCTGTCTTATTTAAATATTCATTTACGTCCCCATCTAATTTTTTCTTCTTCCATTCTAAAATCTTAGCCACTTGTTCTTCCACTCTATTCAAAATCCCTTCATACTTATATATATATTTGACTCAAAAAGCAGGTCCTCCAAAATCTTATCATTTAAAATATAAATTTCTTCTAAAAGTTGATTAATATGACCATTATTCAACCTAATAATAAATTGTAGCAGTTCAATGCCATGTCTATCAAACATCCCTAATAACTCATTCAGTTCACCCTTTTGCAACCAATGTCCGTTAGTGAACTTAAACATATATAAACCTTTGGGTACACATTTGCGCTTAATATATTCTTTCAAATATAAGTTATCGCATTGCAAGTTCTGTACTTTCCCCACTTTGTGTTCTAACTCAAACATTTTTTTCTGAAAGGTTTTAGGTGGTGGTTGTTTTGGTTGTGTAAGCCCCCGATCTGGAAATAAGTACTTGTTAATCCATTTGTGCAAGTTAAACCCTTCCAAATGGTTGGAATCCTGTTGAGCAGTGTTCAGTCTTTCATTTTGCAAGGAACCAGAAGCTGCTGTTGTTTGAAGAAATCTCCTTGATTCCTGATAACCTTGCTTGGAACTCTGGGAAATCTCCTTCTGTGTGTAGTGAAGGCTGCTGGATTTTGTAGTTTACAGAAGGCAGAATTCATCTCAGTGACTTGCTGAGTCAACACAGCTAAAAGCTGTATTAAGTTATTGCCCGAACTTGCAATCACCTCCTCATTCGAACAACTCTGCACCAGAACCACACTACAACCAGGCTGAGAAGGTAAGATGTCAATGCTACCATCCATCCATATCTTAAAAGTTCTTATTCAGTGAAATTAAACCAACAGGTCACCAAAAGTGAAATCAGTTCCATCTAATTAAAAGGCTCTTGAGCACCCAGCCATAAGTTAAAAAAATGGCCAGTGCCAGAATTGTCTCAGTTACTGCTGCCAAATGCTCCAAAAATACAACCAAATAAAATAGAAAATGGAGAAACCAAGCTCCACAGCAACCAATTTGTAAGAACAAGCTTGGAAACAAGCAGCAATAAAAAGTAAATACATGCTAAAAAACAAACAATTAATTAAACTTATTAAAATGGTTGAGTGCTTTCATCCCTGTAGCACTGGGACTTCTTCAGAACAACTTTTAAACAATTACCACCATGGAGTCTATATTAAAAGACCGAAGAGGTGTTTCAGCGAACACCTCTTAGTAGACACGTAATGAGCGAATGCACTAAAGTGCGAATGCTCAAAACAGCTATCACAAACACACACACACACTTTAAAACATAACATGGGGGGCTTCACCCCCACACCCTCTAACTAAATATACCAACTCCGAGATCACACTACTGTGAGGAAAGAGGCAAACACACAGGATGGTCAAGTGATTTCTTTCCCAGGGAAAGAAATCGCTGTTTTGAGAGTTCTTGCTTTAGTGCATTCGCTCATTATGTCAACCAAGAGGTATTCACTGAAACACCTCTTCAGTCTTTTAATATAGACCCCCACCATGAATAAATACCCTGAACAAAATCATGTGACCAATTAAAAAATTAACATGAAAAATACTAAATTAAACAGAGGACCTGCTTCAAACAATAACTGAAAATAAAGTTAACATAGTCAAATAAATGTCTTTGCCACAAAAATATTATATTACAATACTAGTGCTCTAGTTTTAAGAACTGGAGCAATAGAAATCTGATCGTTTAAACCAGGTGGAAAATTAAGAGTTCAGTTTAAGTTGTCGAAAGACTTCCCTTCTCCCTATTTGAAACTCTTACCAGCCTCCTCTATGACCTTTGGGAATAATGTCCAGTATACCAAAATTAAATCTAATTGACCCTGTACAACTCAAAGTGTGCTTAAAAAGTGCATTGTTTGTTTTCCCTTTCAAAATCGCATATTGGTGTTCATAAATCCTCTTCCTTAGTTGTCTCTCTGTTCTACCTATATAATAACTTTGACACTTACTACACACTGTAATATATACTAAACCCTTGGTTGCACAGTTACCATTTCGAAGTTGAATTGTAAAGGGAATATTTTGTAACTCCAGGTAGGTTTGTTATATGTTATGAACGAAAGGTACTTTATCCACTTTTTAAATTTGCTTATTTGCTTGTTTTTTGACCATGTCATGGCTTTATATTTTACTTATTTTTACTTATTATATGTATTGTTTTCCGCTCCTGTACTGCTGTGGCAATTTCAGTTTATGTAGTTTGTGCTCTTGGATTTATTAACTCCAGGTAGGTAGAAGCAGTCCTCCATTTAATTAATATAGTATTTTTCATGTTATATTTTTAATTGGTCACAGGATTTTGTTCAGGGTATTCATTCATGGTGGTAACTGTTTAAAATTGTTCTGAAGAAGCCCCAGTGCTATAGGGACGAAAGCACTGAACTGTTTTTAATAGGTTTAATAAATTGGTTTTTTTGAGCATGTATTTACATTTTATTGCTGCTTGCCAGTTTCCAAGCTTATTCTTACCTCTACTATTGTATAGTGTTTGCTAAGATTATTGTTACCTCTAATTTCTTCAATGGATCTCTCTTTATATTTTAATATATTCCATAGATTCCAATTTCTAATTTTGGGGTAGTTATCTAAATTGATCATTTTCTTGTTTATCATAATGTTAGGGTTAAGGTGTATTGGTTGAAGCATGTTTAATGTTTTTTTATATTTATTGATTCCAGTAGTTTTTGAAATATGATTATTTTGTCTTTAGTTAAGGCATGTAGTTTAATATGTTTAAATTTTTCTTTTCGTATTAAAGGTATAGGTTTGGGATTTATTTTTAGGTTTTGAATGTGATCATGCCATATTTTGATCCATGTTGGAGTCCTGTCTTCCTTTTTAGGATCAAAGTCTGATATTTGTACAACCCTACTGGAACATATAATGTTGTAGTACAGTTTAAAATCAGGAAGGCCCATTCCACCATTTTCCTTAGGGGATAATACTTTTTGGTAAATGATTCTGGTATATTTTGGATACCAAAGGAATTTGGAAAGAGTTGATACTATGTTTCTGAAATATTTTGGGTGAATTATTATATTTGTTGCATTAAACTAATACAGTAGTTTAGGAAGTATATTCATTTTTATGATTGCTATCTTCGACAGGAAGGGCAAGTTAATTTATACCATCTTTGAGTATCCTTTTCTATGTTTGCCTATGTCTGAAGCAGATTATTTTGTAATGATGAGTTAAAATTATTAATGAAATTAATTCCCAGATATTTTAAATTGTAGTTTATTTTTATATCCGCTTCCAGGAAATAATTTTCTTTATGGCCAACTGGATTTATTGGGAATATAAGAGATTTAGACAGATTTATTATATAATTCGAGACCTTAGAAAATGTATTTATAGTCATGATAATTTTGTTTAGGTCTGTGTTCAAATACTGGAAATATATATTAAAGTAATCTGCAAATGAGATTAATGTTAATTTAGTGTTTGTTATTTTTTGTATATGATGATACGTCTTTTGTTTAAAGTACAAAAAAGGGGTTCAATATATAATTTAAATAGATATGGGGATAGGAGGCAACCTTGTCTAGTTCCATTTAGAATTTTTATTGGTTTTGAATTAGATTTATTTAAGTGGAGGGTCATATAGGAATTTTTATATAGTAGTTGAATCATTTCTATATAATTCTTTGGTATATTAAAGAATGATAGTACTTCAAATAAGAATTTTAAATTCACCCTGTCAAAAGCTTTGTTCACATCTAGGACAAGGGCATATCTAGTTTTTTTTTTTTTTTTTTTTTTTTTTTTTGCTGTTTAGTGATATGAATTGCAGCAACTAATGTAAGAGTATTGTCCCAGGTTTGCTTATCTGACATAAAACCTGACTGTTCCAAAGATACTGTATAGGGTAAAATTTATTTTAACTTCTCTGCTAGTAGAGCTGCATAGATTTTAAGGTCAAGGTTAATTAGGGTTATTGGTCTATAATTTAAAGTTTTTTTTTAATCCGAATTATTCTTCAGTATAAAAATTGTTTTTGAGTTGTTCAGATATGTCAGTAATACCATGTATTGTTATATAATTAAATATTTTTAGAAGAATTTTTGCTGATAACTGATCAAAGGGTTTATATAATTCAGACGTAAAACCATCTGGGCCTGGATATTTGCCATTTTTAATTTGTTTAATTATCTTTACAATTTCTAGGCTTGTAAAGAGAGCTTCCAGATTTTTTGGTATACTTCATTATTTTTTGGGAAAACAATATTGTCTAGAAAAGCTTCACTTTCTAACTGTGTCTACATCATCTTGTGGGCCATAGACTTGAGTGTAATTGTTTTCAAATATTTTAATTATGTCTGTTGTACGATTTTCCTAGATAAGATATTTCAGAGATTATTGGAGTTTTTTGGGTGGCATTTATTAATCTTGCTAATATTTTGGATGGTGTTTGGGCCCATTCCGAATATTTGGCAAGAGCTCTCATTTCCCCTGAGTTCTGCTGTGCATGCAAATTATATAACTCTTTTTGTAAGTTATACATAATTGATTCAAGTTCCAGATTGTTTTCTTTTTGAAGATGTGTTTCTATCTCAGTTATTTTCCTTATTAGTTCTTCTTCATTTTGTTTTGCAATTTTTTTTTTTGTAGTGTGCCATTTGAATTAAAATGCCTGATTCTGCCTTACAGGCTGCCCATTGAATGTCATGTGGCATGTCAGTTTTATGCAGGTTTTCCCATAGTTCTTCCAAGATATTTTTTATTTCTTGTCTAACATCTTTTTTGTAGTAAGTTAGGGTTTAAAGACCAACTTGATTTTACAGGGTTTGTTTTCACCAACTTGAGCCCATCCATCTTGATGGTGATTTTTGAGTGATCTGAGAAAAATCTTGGTTCATTAGAATAGCAAATTTTTGAGTTCAAAAAAGCTTCTGAGATTAGGAAATGTCTATTCTAGACCACGATTTATAACACTAGGAATAATAAGTGTAATTGTTTGTAGAGGTTGTGATGTCTCTAAAGCAGAATTGATCAAAAAGGCTGAAGTCAGTTAGATCATCTAGTGCTAGTAATGCTTGATTAGCTTATATTTTTGTTTTCCTTGTTCTGTCAGTCTTCATATCTAGGGCTAAATTCCAGTTGCCTCCTATTATAAATAGTTTGGAAATTTTATTAGAATGTTGTGAATTTCTAATATGAAATCTTGTTGGTTTGTACATGGACTATATAGGTTTAGAAATAGTACTGGCTTATTATAAACAGAGCTCCAGATTGTAAAGTAAAACCATCTACCATCTATATCAGATTCATTAATAATGACTGTTATTAAGTAATTCTTTAATGATAATTGCTACCTCTTTTCTGCTTCTTTCTTTTCCAGATGCTATTGTTTCTTTTATACATTTTTCCCAGACATTTTGTAACATGTAATAAAAGAAAACCAAATGCACCCAACTTACACAGACACTGACTTTAATCGAATAAAACAATAAACAGAGTAAGTGCTTTCACGACCAAAAACTGTCGCTTCATCAGACAAACTTAGAAAAAAACAGCATCCATATATAGTGTTAGTTAAGTCAATTGTCATTAATTAATCAGCTGATACAATCAAATGAGACATAAAAATCTTAAAAAGACAGAAGTAAAAGCATCTTTAAAAAGTACATACAGTACAACATAGAAACATATATATTAAATTATATATATATGTATGCATTTACTACACATAAAATGTATAAATATAAAAATCAAAGTTTAAGCCTCCTTAGTTTTAGAAAAGGCTTAACAGAAAAAATGCCATTCAGGCCTGGAGGTCTCTCTGCATCTAATAAAAGTATCCATTTTTGTTCAGCTGCTTCTACTGTAGTTTTAATGTCTCCCCCTCGGGACTAACATAACTAACACTATATGTGGATGCTGTGTTTTTTCTAAGTTTGTCTGATGAAGAGACAGTTTTTGGTCATGAAAGCGCTTACTCTGTTTGTTGTTTTATTCGATTAAAATCAGTGTCTTTGTAAGTTGGGTGCATTTGGTTTTCTTTTATTACTACATTGTTTTTGCACCCAACCCCACCCTCAAGTTGTTTTCTTTCATTCAATATTTTGTAACATGTGTTTCTTGGCTAAAAATTATATCTGTTTTAGATTTGAATGTCAAATGCATAAATAAATTTCTTTTTTTTTTGTCCTGGAGTCCTTTCACATTCCATGAATCTATAGATCACATGGTGGTATATTTCTTAAGCATATATTGATATTCTCTTTATTAATTATCTTGTTTAGTTGCAGCTGTAAAATATTCAGCCATAGATATACGTTTTCTTTTAAATTCGTAGCATTGAACCCTTTTAGTGCTACCCCCTTGCCTAACCATTGAACCCATATTACTGAAAGGGAATGTAATTTGGATACAGAGGAAAAAACTGTTCTAACTGAACACAAATATTAACATAAAAGATAATTTTTCTAAATGTATATACAGCTCGAAAATGTTTAAGTAGCAGTTTACTAGTATCTATTTTAACAACCTCTAAGAACCGTGAAAACCTTTTAACACCTTCTAAGTACTACTAGCTCCTAAAATTTAGTTTTACACCAAATATTACATTTTATAATGTGTTTTCATTTTCCCTCATTTAGATAATTTACTTTACATGCTTATCTTGGTGTAAATAAAGTTCTACCTTCTTTAAATATAAAGAAATTGTTATATATTGTTTTCTAACATAAGGTTATTCACTTTACATAATATGGTTCACACAGTACAAAAGTGGTATGCTCTTTACTGCCAGGTTAAACTGTTTATTTACTCAGTATCTTTTGTTATATATGCACATAAAGTTTTAATCGAGTATGGAATTAAATGTTTAATGGAGTTTTATATGTGAGCCTCTTAGCTCTTCAAAAAAACAATGTCTTTGGTAAGTTACTAAAAATGAAGTGTATATATCCTTATTTATCCATATTTAGGTGCATATACAGTCATTATCATATTTTATTAATTGGTTTATACATTTTAGCACAACCTAGAAGTTTTAATAAGTCAGAACATATGGGCATCCCTAATGTTAGGCTGAGTTTTCTCTGTTTTTCTTGTACACTTACATAACATTGAGCAAAAACACCTTAACTTTTCCTCAGTCAGATAACTGCCATTTCATATATAAGTCTATACAGCAATAAACATTTTGCTTAACTATGCATAAATGTAATCAATTTCCTCTGGTGGAGACACATATTGTTATATTTTCCTTACTAGCTAGCATATAATACAGTTGCATTTAGTCATACAGTTATCCCCAGCATTAAAACTAATAGGTATTTTCAGCTGAGTAAAAACAGTTCTGCATGTGTTATATCATGTTTATACAAATATATAAACAAATGAAGTTATATAAAACCAATCCATACTACCACCCAGATCTAATGAAAAGTAAAGCGTTTTGATGGAATATTATTCTCACTAAAGTAACATCTTGTTGAAAAAGTCAATCGAGGACTATCACAGATAATCATGTTATACATTTGTACTGAGTCCATTGAGAAAAAGTAACCTTAATATTTGTCATCATGTAAATTATTCCACTTTTAAACTTGCTTTCAAATTTGTCAGTTCCATTCTGCCCTAAGAGTTGGATCTTTTCACATCTGTTAATAGATTTAATTGCTTTAACAGTACTTTAAATAAGGGAAACAAACATGCTAGGGTGGGAGTTTGGCATAGTGATTAAGATGTTCACCTTATAGTCACAAGGTTTAGACTTTGATTCTCACATGGGGTAATTAGCCAGGCTTGGAATGGCCCACAAGGACGGTTAGCCTGGTACTAGTTTATTCTGTTTGGGTGGGAGGTTGGCATAGTGGTTAAGGTATTTACCTTACAGACACAAGCTGCAGGGTTCGATTCTCACATGGGGTAATTGTCTAGGCTTAAAATGGCCCGTAAGGGCAGTTAGCTTAGTATTAATCTATGAAACTATGAATCTGAGAGTGTATTTCAAGTTTCTGATCTTTCTGATACGTAACATGACACTGCAGTGAAAAAGCTTGATACTCGCATGACATTTGTGCCAAGTTCGTTTACTTATATATTTGTTCTGCTTTTATATCTGGGAAAAAACTTTCCATTTTAGATGGCAGTCATTTGAAGCTTGATTAGTGCATGGCTGCGATCGCTGCTCTCAGAAGTCCATTAATAAGGTCTTTTATGCAGAGCATGCTTTGGATTGTCTCAAGGCTGGATATGCTCTTCCGTTCCACAAACAAGTTCAAAGCACTTCCTGTATTAAGAACTTTGGGACGGAAAGAGGTATTTATGAATTATTTTCTTTAATGTTTATATCTTGTTTATACGTTTTAAGTCTTTTCTAATAATTGACCTTGCATAATTTCGGGTACATTGTTGAATGCTTGAAGAAAGGCTGATTTTGCTTCCTTGACTGAGGATACTTGATATTTTTCATCTTTGTAATGAAAAGTAACTGTGCTAGGGTATTTCATTTGGAATTTAACTTTTTTTTTCAATAAGATATGCACAAAAAGGGGCAAGTTTCTGCCTGTAAAGCTTGATTTGTAGTGGAAGGTCTTGAGCAAAAGAGATTTTGTGGCCATTCCATAGAATGCTTCTTTTTTTCTTTTGCTTGCAGCAATATCTTTTGAATGTCCTGGAAATTAAGAAACTTTACACAGACTTGCCTGGGTTTATCTGAGTCTTGATATTTATGAAAGAGCACGGTGTGTTCTTTCTATTACCATGGAATCAGCTGCCATTTCATTGTCTGATAGCACATTTATAATCTGCCACACAGTGCTCATTAACTGTACTTTGTCGCATTTTTCAGGTATGCCACTAATTAACAAGTTATTTCTTTGGCTTCTTGCTGCCAAGTCTATGATGTTTCCTTGCAGATCTTTTATGGCTTTTTCTTCTTCTTCCAGAGCATCTTGGCATTGCTAGATTTTAAATTCTTTGTTTTTGTCCTAGTTTCCATTTCATCTAAGCATGCAGCAGTTTGACCAATTGTAGATCTGAAGTTTGTTAGTTGTTCTGAAAAGTTTTGAATGGCCATTTGTAATGGCTGCAATGCCAATTTTAAGTTGTCTAGGTTATAAACTTGATCGGACTTTGTTTTTACTGCTTGTTTTGGGTTTTCTTGTTGTTTAGCAAGTCTTTGTCTTTTAACAATTATTTCTTTTTCAGGTGTGGCTATTTGAGGTAGTTTTGTTTTAGTTGTTTGCAGCTCCATATTTTCAGGATCCTCTGACATTTTGAAGTTTCTAATTTGTTCCTTACTGCTGAAACTCGAGAGATAGTGATAGGCCTGAGCATGTGGATAAAACTTGGCTCTTCATTTAGTATTTTAACAGTTCTTTCTTTATTTATCTGCAGTAATTTACTTTCTGTGGTAAAAGTAATATTTACATAAGCCTTAATCCATTATTCGTAAGAGAATAAATCTTGATTTAAACTTGGTTCTTGAAAGGAGAGGAGCTGTCAGAGTTAGGTGTTCACCAGACTTCCACCATCTTGAATCCCCCAAAATATGTTAACTTGTGGATGTCAACATATGTTGTCAAAGGAAAAAACTTTAAAGACCATACAGTTCTTTCCATGGCACACAGAATGTTACTTTCTATTGCAATGTTACTAGACTAATTGCTGACTAGTTGAGAATAGCTGCTGATTTACAAACATTTGAGGAAAAACAACCTTTCAGTTGTGCAGTTCTAATATATGTGTTGCATTTTGCCTAGATTCAAGGTACATTTCTAGCTTAGGTACAAGTAATGCTGACTACGGTTTATACTTTCAAGCAGCCATTGTGCTCCTTATCAAAGCTTCTAACAGCTGTGTACTTTCTTTCTGATATGCATAGAAAATCAATAACTCTTTGTTAAGTCTCATGACACTAGTAGAAATGAAACACTTCTTGTTATTTGCTGACATTATCAGAAAATAGAATGCTTCTTGTTAAGTTTCTAATAGCTGTGCAGATTCATGCAGTGTGAATAGAATAAATGTATTAACCCTTTTAAACCTTGATGCACTAAGCATGCATATTACTAATACATATTTTTCTAACATTTCCCCCCTTTTAATACTTTTATTCTACTTTCAAAATAAGCATAAACAGTTTTTTTTCTTCCCCTAACCTCTTCCTACTCAGGATTTGCAATTAAGAGAGTCATTCAGTTTAAACTTATGAAAGCATTTTCAGTTTTTCAACAGTTCTTCAAGTTCAGCACCTTGGTATAAGGTTTCTGAAACTGACATGTCTATAAAGTCTTTAATGATTCTTTTCATGGAGGGGATGCAGAGCAGGATCATTCCTACACAGATGGCAATCAGGATGCTCATTAGGATACTGCCCCACCCCCAAGCAATCTCTGAAAAGTCCGTCACACCTGCTGAATTACCTCAAGGTGATTGTCTATCTCGTGTTTGTGGTCAGGAATATACTGAACAGCACTCCTCATGGATTGGTGAAGTCAAGAGCCATGCAGTTTTGAAGCACTATAGTTCTCATGGCAGTCAGTTCATCAGTCACCAATTCTAGAGCAGAAAAGGTTGCATTGCTCATTATTTCGAGAAGTTTAGACAGTTTTCTCAGTTCCCAGATTGATTTCATTGCTCCATAAGCTGGCAATACACCTGCCCACGAGATGATGGTATCACCCAAGTCCATATGTGACAGTCCATTTTTCCCTAAGTTCACAGCATGATGTTTTTTCCAGCCCACATTGATTTGCCCCACTGGGTTGACAGGTTTCTTGATTTCTCGTCGAACATTCCAAATTTTCCCCTGAGGTAAAACTGCTGTTTGTCGTATGGCTGGAACAAGGTACCCCAAATAGCAACTGCCGGACCAATTCTCAGGTAACTACTTATATGCTTTCCTACCACATACAAAGTAGCAATCTTCTACTTTGGTAGTAACTTTACTATGTCCTGGCTCTGGATGAAACATTTTTTGTCAACTATAATCAGTTGTTTATAGAGGTCAGCATTATGTTTTACTTCATCAGTTGTCCTATGCATCAGTTCAAAAATGAATCATAGCTTGTGTTGCAATAGGAACCTGTGTTGTCAGTTTTATTGTAGCATCTATAGGGAACAATCATTGCTCCAACCCACCTGAACTGTATCATTTTTGTAAAAACACACAGTCCCCTCCTGTCGAACAGACAAGTGCAATGCTACTTTATCTTGTGATGTGACATCTGATGTATCATAGACTAAGTTTTCCCAGGTCTTGTTGGCTCCTAGGGGGACTGAAGTTAACAATAACCCCCTGTATGCTTTTGGCAAAGCTGTGCAAATCCAGCAATTCGAAACATTGAAGGTCTCAGCATACACATATTTGATTGCCTGGTAAGTGTTGAAGTTTGGGTGCCACTCTACATGCAACTCTCCACACTTATTCAGTTCAGTTTGTGTGGCTAGGAAAACAACAAAATATTATTGTCATTAGTACAGTCAACAGGATGATTATGCAATACTTCTGAGGAAACGGTTGTTCTGCATTCCTGTTTTCTCCGACTCTTTAGGTGTATTTGGATTTTTCTGGATTCCATCATTTTTGCTTTTGACATGTGATCTTACTCTCTGCCCTAATAGGACCTTCAGCACCGATGGTTTCTTCACTGGGGTTGAGACGGATCAGTCCTATTGATCTGACCCCCCTTTGTAGCCAGACTTTGTGCTGAGGGCCCCGATGGAGAGGTAAGATTTTTGTCCAGTTCAAGGTTTTTAACTAGTTACAGGTGGATCCCGATCTGCTATCTTGACTGCAGTGGGTGTCAAAAGAAGCACCTGGTATGGACCTTCCCACCTTGGTGATGACCAATTCTTCCTCTCTATGGCTTTTATCCACACCCAGTCCCCAGGTGTCACTGCCACCTCTGATGTCTCGGTTTGTTTTCTATCTGAAACAGAATTTGACTGCAACAGATGTTTAGAATTCATGACTTTCTTCATATATTCAGCTAGTGTAAAATCAGCTTCCTGGTCTGAGGACATGAGAAGTTTCCATTGGGGTGTATAATAAGCCCTTCCAAATAGTTTTTCAAAAGGAGTCAATCCTTTTGCAGTCAGAACAGTTCTCATGCTCAACAGCGCCAGGGGAAAACAATACAGTCAATTATTTCTTGTCTCAGCTATTAACTTTCTCAATTTGTTTTTTAATATACCATTATGCCTTTCAACTAGCCCTGCAGATTGCGGATGGTATGCACAATGATTTTTTAAAGAAATACCAAAATGCTTACTTAACTGCTGTATGGTTTGGTTTACAAAGTGTGTACCATTGTCACTGTAGATCCTTTCCGGAATGCCGAATCTAGGGATGATTTCTTTTACAAGTACTTTTGCTACCGTGGCTGCATCTGGATTTTTGGTTGGAAAGGCTTCACCCATCTGGAAAACATATCTACAATGACAAGACAATACTTCTTATTTTCACATTTGTTCAATTCTATGAAATCCATACAGATAGTATGAAACGGATTTGTGCATGATGTTTGTTGCAAATTTGACACGTCAAACATAATTTTTTAGAGTAGTTTGTAAATCCAACACCTGGTTCACCAGCTGTACCATCCCCTGTTGAGACATGGCACTGTCCATGGCTCAACAAAGCTGCATATCTAAACAAATTAGATGGTAGTATCGGTTTCCCTTCTTTAGAGATGTACAGCCCCTTTTCAAAGAATTGCTCCTCGTTTTACCCATCTTTGTTTTTCAGCTTGCATAGTGAGTGTCTGCATTGTTTTTAACATTTCTAAGTCTAAAATCTCAGAGGGTTGTAATTCCTCATTTAAAAGAAATACTTCTGTAGCTGCTTGTTTTGCAGCTGTATCAGCTCTCGCATTGCCTTTTGAAATCCTATCTTGTTGCTTGGTGTGAGCTGTGCATTTACAAATGGCTACTTTCTGAGGTAATTGAATAGATTCTAAAAGATCTAAAATAAACTGTGCATGATTTATAGGTTTACCAGTAGATGTTATCATTCCTCAGTTTTTCACTGTTGCGCAAAAACATGTACAGTAGAAAAAGCATACTGGCTGTCAGTAAAAATGTTTACACATTTACCCTTTGCTAAGATACATGCCCGTGTCAAGGCAATCAATTCTGCTGCCTGTGCAGATAAGTTGTGTGGTAAAGGTTTTGCTTCTATATTCTCAGTGTCAGAAACTACTGCATATCCTACTAGGTTCTGTCCTGCAGGAAACCATCCACATAGTATGTCTCCTCGGGCATCATCAAGGGGACATCGTGATCTTTTCTAGGTAGTGTCTTTTGCTCAATTACCTGCAAGCAGCGGTGTGGTGTGCCATCTGCAGGGGTCAGGAGCAGAGTAGAAGGGTTCAAAGTCATGCATCGCACAATTGTCATGTGAGGTTGGCTCAACAATATAGTCATACAGGAAAGATGCCTAGCAGGGAAAAGATATGCCACCTTTTCTTGTAGTAAAATAATCGTGACTGCATGAGACACTCTCAAAGTGAGAGGGTGGAATAAGACTACTGAGGCCGAAGCCTGTACTGCCATTGCAGCTGCAACTACTGCTTGTACACAGTGGGGTAAGGACCGTGCCACTCTGGGTGGTTGTGATGAATAGTAAGCAATGGGGCATTGCTTATCCCCATGCTGTTGTGTTAACACTGATGTCATATAACCTTGCTTACAATCTACAGTTTGGAAAAAATGTTTATGGTAGTTTGGTAATCCTAGAACTAATGAGGATGCTATTAACTGCTTCAGTTTGCAGAAAGCAGATTCTGCTTCTGGTGTCCATTGCAATAAATAGATTCCAAAGCATAGTTTGGAATCCAGCATTAGTTGTACCCAGGAAGGACATCATTTCCTTCTTGGTAGTGGGTTTTGGTGCTTGCAAAATTGCTACTTTTCTGTCCTCATCTAATGTTCTACCTTCCTTGGATATTACATATCCCAGATATTTGACTTGTTTTTTCCAAAGCTGCAGTTTACTTTTATTTACCTTATGTCCTTCAGCGGCTAAGAATCGTAATAGCTTATGGTATCTCTTCTCTACAATCTTGCTGGGTGGGGGCTGCCAGCAAGATATCATCAACATAAAGTAAAATCTGACTGCCTCTTGGTGGGGTGAATCCCGCCAAGTTGCTTGCCATTTCTTGTGAGAATATTGTTGGACTTTCACAATACCCCTGTGGTAGTCACGTATATGTATACCTTTTCCCCTGAAATGTGAATGTAAACCAATACTGGCTGTCAGGGTGTATCGGTATCGAAAAGAACGCATTGCTAATGTCTACCACAGAAAAATACTTCTGTTGATGTTTTAAATCATTCAACAGGGTGTGTGCGTAGGTGCCCTTGGTATTATTGCATCATTTAAAGCTTGAAAATCTTGGACCATACGCCATTCTCCATTTGCTTTTTTAACTGGAAATAAGGGTGTGTTACATGGTGAATCGGGAGATTCTACTAGTATCCATCCTTTAAGTAAGGCTGCTATAATAGGCTTTATCCCTGCCTCTGCATCTTTTCTTAAGGGATACTGTCTTTTTTGTGGTCTGAATGCTGACTTTGGTGTGATAGTTACTGGTCCTGCTATACGAATAAGTCCAACATCTGACTTTCCTGTTGACCAGAGAGTCTCTGGTATATTTTGTAAGGCATTCTCTTCCTCCTTTAATAGGAGTGCTAATCAGCTGTCCTTGCTAGACTGCAAGTGCATGGCTGGGTGGGTCTGAGTTATCCAATTCAACTTCTGTATTTGTATTCCCTGTTCTGACAGTTCTAATTCTGTCTGTTTCTCCCATCTCGTGACTTTTTCTCCTAGGTCTGCCCATTCTATATTTTTGTTCTTGGTTAAGCTAACATGTGGTAATCGATTAGATTTATAAAGTGTAAAGAACTCCTGGGGCAATGAACAGCTGGCTACACTGTTCCCTTCTGTGTCCCAGTATAGGTTACGCAGTATCAATCTGTTTGCATGATTCTTAAACAATTCTTGCTCATATTCCTTGTCAGGTCCTGGTGTGTTACAATAATACAGGGTACAGTGCAACAGGTGTTGCTTATCAATGTCAAGGGAGGGGAACTTGCTGATGGCTACATTCATTAATTCTTCGGTCACAGTCCCTGGACCAGTCGTAACCAAGTCCTGGCTGTACCAATAAAACATTTCACCCTCCGATTGCACTGCAAAGGTATCAATTTGTCGCTATGCTTCCATACCCTGCATGGTTGGGACTACTGCTATACCGAATAGCTGCATGAGGTCTCTGCCCAAGAGGTTTACTGGGCATTTTGCAGAAACAACAATTTTGCTTTTTTGTGTCAATCCTGAAACTGGATCAGTTATTGCAATGTTACAGGAGAGGGACTGCCGATGCCGCTGTCCATTAGCTGCTTTTACCAGTATGTAATCAGGTGACTCCGTGTTTTCTGGTAGTTTGGAGGGATGTATCAGGGTTCGTGATGCCCCTGAGTCACACAAGAATTTGACTTCCCTCCCTTCTACCAAGAATGTAACTTCTGGTTTTGCGTCTGCTAAATAGAGCTCCAAGCTCAATAAAGCTAGGTCTAATATTTCATCTTCTTCATTGTCACTAACTTCTTGCACTTTCTCTATCTCTTCTGTCACATCCTCTACTCCCTGTATCACATTCTCATTTGTCCTTTCTTCTCTATCCCCTTCTAGTGATTCCTGACTACCATATAGTCAGTCCTCACCCTCCTTGTCTTCCTTGGTTGCCTTCTTGTTTTTCCTGCAATCATTTGCCAAGTGTCCCTTTTTACCACATTTAAAACATTCACCCCTTTTCTTTCGCCCTTCAAAGTCCTCTGATCATTGATCAGATTATTTGTTTCCCTGTGCATTTTTCTTGCCCTTTTTCCCAGAATGTACTACATAAACTTCTGCTCCATCGTCTACAGAAAATACTTGAGCTTTCTTTTTCTTTTTGCTATTAAAATGCCTTTAGGCATGCCTAGCATATTCAAGTAATGACTGTAACCTGCTTGTACGATGGTCTACCATGTGTTTTGTAATAAAACTGCTTATAGGTGCAATACTGCCCTTTAAAAATGCATTCTTTAACTGCTGTTCATATGGGGAATCTTCAGGAACCTGCATTCCACAGTGGTTGTTAAAACATTCTAATAGTCTGGCATAATACCGGTCAATAGTTTCACCTTCTTGTTGGATGCATTGATTAATGCAAGTCCAGTCTGCCCTAGGCTTCCATTTTTCAGAGTTGTGGTCTGTAAGACCTTTTACTCTGTTGTCTAATTCTGTGCTGCTATGTGGGATGGGTCTTTGTGTAGCGTCACTGGGATTCCAGTTGCCACTAATCATGTGCCAATCTGGCCCCACAATTTGTCTGACTACTTTTTCTACCTCTTCTTCGTTTAGGTTATAACTCAGCCTCCTTCCTTGCAAATCGTCTGAGAATTTTCTAAAATTAACTTTCAGATGGGGAATTCCCTCAGTGGCTTTCCGGATATCTTCCGGAGTCCAAGGTCTATACACTAAAATAGTTGGGTCCTGATTATCTTGTCCTGCCTGAGGATTGGGTACTTCTATAAGTGGGCATATTTCTTCTTCACTCATAGATCGTGAATTCTTAACCATTTGATATAACTTGATGCCTTCATTTGAGTTACCTGCCCTTGTTCGAGACCTGGTCCCGATGGGATCTCTAATATATGGTTTTATTTTCATAATGCCTCTTTCTTCAGTGACCACAGGATATCATGGAGGTGGACTAATCTGTTCACTTGCTTCATATACTGGTAAGGGAGGCGGAGGGGCTGATGCTATTACTAAGTTATTGTCCTCCTTATCTAAAAACATTGTTTTTGAATTTTTGTTCTTTTGTTCCCTGCGGTTTACTTCCTCAATCCACCTGTGTGCCTGAGGAATTCCTAATTTACGTTGCTTTTTTACCCGACCTTTGGAATCAGTTTTGAGCTGTTTGACAAGTTTGATAAGCGAGGATTTTTCTAATTTTCCATCAAATTCATATTTATTAACCCATTTTTAATAATATTTAATACTGGCGCGCTGCGACTGCATGTATTTTGTGTCTTCTGTTAACGGCAGATTTTGGGGTCTTTTTGTGCAATTATTACCCATTTTATTCTACCCTTTTGATCATTACGTAACCTCTTAGTTTTTTTAACGTGGTATCACGGATTTTGTTATAGTCTCTTCAGAATGACTGCCTAGTTATTCTGTTTCTCCTGATCTATGACAAGACAGTAATCTTTTCTGTCCCTGACTTGTAAGCAAAAATACAGTCTTGACAAAAACAATACAAATCTGGTCCCTGATCTAAATCAGAAAACAGGAAAAAGTAGATTCACCTTACCTGAATCTACGTGATTGATCACCTGATTCGGTGAGACCTGTCCTTCAGTCGCAGATCAGAAAATGGCTGGCCTCTTTTGAACAACAATTCAGTTGGAGGGCTTTTCAAATAAGAAGAACCGATTTGGTTTCTTCCCCGTATGGTTTCAACCACCTGGCCCTTCTGATCCGAGGTGAAGAGAGGGTTTTGGTCTGAAGGACCAATCTGTCAAAGGAAAAAACTTCAAAGACCAATTCAAGAAAGGTTCAAGTAAGGCACCATTTATTAACTTGCAGCAAGGAGACAAAGCATGCTGGCAGATTGGTTTGTCTGGACATTAATAATTAGTATGGCATTTTTATACAGTTCTTTCCATGTCACACAGAAATGTTACTTCTATTGCTGATGTAGTTAGACACAGCTTTCTGTATTGTTCTACAGAAAATGTTACTAGACTAATTGCTGACTAGTTGAGAATAACTGCTGATTTACAAAACATTTGAGAAAAACAACCTGGCCTTGGGGCTTATTTTAGCCCACCACAAACTTTCAATTCTTCAGTTGTGCAGTTCTAATATATGTGTTACATTTTGCCTAGATTCAAATTACATTTCTAGCTTAGGTACAAGTAATGCTGACTACGGTTTATACTTTCAAGCAGCCATTGTGCTCCTTATCAAAGCTTCTAACAGCTGTGTACTTTCTCATGGCATAAGCAGAAAATCAATAACTCTTTGTTAAGTCTCATGACACTAGTAGAAATGAAACGCTTCTTGTTATTTGCTGACATTAGCAGAAAATAGAATGCTTCTTGTTAAGTTTCTAATAGCTGTGCAGATTCATGCAGTGTGAACAGAATAAATGTATTAACCCTTTTAAACCTCGATGCACTAAGCATGCATATTACTAATACATATTTTTCTAACATATGTAAAAAAAAAATTAACAACATGTCATGATTATTGTTAAGTATATGATGATGTCACTCCCTGCTATGGGTTCTTCTATGTATGGTTTACTTCAGATTATAGTTCAGTTAATATAACCTACAGATAAAAGTTACAAACAAAACAATGAAATGCTAAGGGGTTATTTTGAACCCAAAGTGTGGATAATACAATATTGAAAATTCTGAGGATGTCATAGTAGAATTCACTCTCATGTAAAGCAAAATAAATGTTTTCATGTAAAAACAAAGTTTCTAAAAAAGAAATTATATTCCAGCAATTTCAGTGTTAAATGATAAAGGGAAAGAGTTGTTTATGTCTATTTTTAAATCCCCAGGATAAACTACATCCCTAAATATGAGCAGTACCTTTTCATAGTTTGCACTTCTTCATTTCCACTTCTTTATTCACATCCTTACTGAAATCAAAATCTCTCCCCTGGCTCTCGGTCTAAATTTCTAACTAATTAAACCATTTTTTCTACCACTTCATATTGCAAATCTTGTTGTATTCTACTAGCTAATCTTTAATTTCTGTAAATTGTCTAAAATTTCTCTAAGTATTAAGTAATTGTCACATAAGTTGTGTCTGTTCTTAACCAATGCTTTCACATTGTGCTTTCACATTATGCCTAATTTGTTGTAATTATTAAATTGCAGATGTTTTTGTATTATTTCTGAAGATTTTAAAATTATTGTTCTTAAAATGTTTTGTAATACTTTGAGCTTTTCTTCCCAGGCCCTCCGAAATTGGGCACCTATCCAGTCACACTTTCCCAGTAATCAAATGTCACTAAATAAATAAATAATGATCAATTAAAAAAAACTGCAGTGGAGATTGTCATAAACACAGTTATGATTGATTTTTTTTTTAAGTGCTGGAACCTGTGTTCTGAGAGACAGATTTCCAATCTATCTGCAAATATACAGAGCTGAGTATATATTTTTTGGCTTTAGAGTTTAATTGTTGCTTAGATCTCTGTTGAAACTGTTGTCTCCCTATTCTGAGAGACTGTTTTCCAATCTATCTGCAAATATACAGAGCTGAGTATATATTTTTTTTGTTTTAGACTTTGTTAATTGTTGCTTAGATCTCTGTTGAAACTATTGTCTCCCTGTTCTGAGAAACTGCTTTCCAATCTATCTGCAAATATACAGACCTGAGTATATTTTTTTGGTTTTAGAGTTTGTACTGTTAGTTGTTGCTTAGATCTCTGTTGAAACTGTTTTCCCCACCCACCGACCCCTATTTCCTGCCATGTCTTCAGTTGGTATAACTGTTTTTTACAGCTTGTGTGTTATCTAACTCAAGGATCACTTGCATAAAATTAGATCTGTTAGTAACAGCCTGCATTTAATTGCTGGAACCTGTGTTCTGAGAGACTGATTTCCAATGTATCTGCAAATATACAGAGCTGAGTATATATTTTAGTTTTAGACTTAGTTAATTGTTGCCTAGATCTCTGTTGAAACTGTTGTCTCCCAGTTCTGAAAGACTAATTTCCAATGTATCTGCAAATATACAGAGCTGAGTATATTTTTTTGGTTTTAGAGTTTATACTGTTAGTTGTTGCTTAGATCTCTGTTGAAACTGTTGTCTCCCTGTTCTGAGAGACTGCTTTCCAATCTATCTGCAAATATACAGAGCTGAGTATATTATTTTGGTTTTAGAGTTTGTACTGTTAGTTGTTGCTTAGATCTCTGTTGAAACTGTTGTCTCCCTGTTCTGAGAGACTGCTTTCCAATCTATCTGCAAATATACAGAACTGAATATATTTTTTTGGTTTTAGAGTTTGTACTGTTAGTTGTTGCTTAGATCTCTGTTGAAACTGTTGTCTCCCTGTTCTGAGAGACTGCTTTCCAATCTATCTGCAAATATACAGAGCTGAGTTTATTTTTTGGTTTTATCATTTGTACTGTTAGTGTTGCATAGATCTCTGTTGAAACTGTTTTGTCCCACTCACCCTCCCTATTTTTGGCTTGTAGTTTAAATTTGGTGGCTTTTGCAGTTGCCCGCCCCACTGTAGATTTGATCTGGGACACTCCCCCAGTCCCATCTCTTTACCAGATTCTACTTAATAAACTCTTTCTGCACTTGCTTTTAGTCCTTTTTAATTTAATTGCATTTTTAAACTGTGTTTGATCTAATATTGCTACATACTCAAGTGTGCTAGCTTGCACTGCATGTGAATTGTTTTTACTACTGTTTTTGCTACTTTTCTGTAAAAAAAACTGTAAACCTGTTTCCTACCTTTCCTGTAACTAGTGTTCCAGATACAGATTTGCTGTATCCAGGACTGAATGTAAGCTTCTGAGCCCCCCAAGCCTTTCGGTGTTGGAGGGAAGCCTAGCTTATCAGAGGGAGTGGTAAGCACTAGGTAACCTGTCTACCACATAAGGAGTGGTTCTGCCCCAAAAATTGTAGTTATTGGCTGTTTGGGCAATCTCTTCCATCTCTCTCAACTTTCTGATTTGAAAGCCTGCATTTGCACTTGTTTCTGTCCTGTAACTCATCTAGTGCAGGTATAGATTCTTAGTTTTAGCACTTAAATTTGCTTATTTGTGCTCAGCACTTGTTCAGAACATGTAAGCACTAAATAAGCTAATTACTATAGCACTCAAACTTCCTCATTACGTAGAGGAAAACAGTTTTTGTACTTACTTTTCTCACTTGCTTAGAGAAAAACAGCTCTTGTACATACTCCTCATCTCCACTACTACACAGCCTTTTGTCCACTAGAGAGTAATAGTTTCCTTTAGACCTGAGCTTACAATCTCATTATTTCTCCCTTCTTCTCAAATTCCTCTCTGCCTATCCTCTCAGTATATTTATCTACTAGCAGGCTCTGTGTCAACTCACCCTACCCACCTTTACTTACCTTAGCTCACTGCTTCACTGATTGTTCTCCTTGGGTGAACTCCTCAGTGGCTCTGACCTGGCTACACTAATTCACTGTCTTCCTTTTTACCACCTACCCTCACTACTCCCTACTTGGACTGATTTAATGGCCCCAACCCTCTCATTATTCCCCTAGAGCTGCTTCTCTTGCTTACTATAGGGCTAAACCTATTTCTAATTCAACACAGGACCCTCCCCCTCCCCTTGCTGCCTAGTGTATTACTCCGGCCAAAACAGGTTTTTGCCTGTAGCCATTTATCCTCTTCTCTCCCCCCCTCCCTCTATGACATCACTACACTTTTAAATATACCTTCCCCCTTAGGTCGCCATCTTTGTCTTCCTATTTAGCTCTAAGTTGCTGTGCATCCCTGGTGGTGGAGTGAATAGGGTTTTCTATCTTTTTTTAGGTAAGATTTTTTACTGCTTGTTTTCCTGTATCACACAATTGTCAATATAACCTAGAGGAATAAGTAAACGTGCTGGAAAGGTTGAAAATGACTGGCTTACAGAACTAGAGTAGTGTTTTTATCCCTAGCGGTCTTCGCAGTAACTTCAAAGCGTTTCTGCATATGGAATCCGTGTGTGTATGAAGTTACTGCTAGGATACTTAATTAGATGCCACTTTGCTGAGATGAACTCTTCCTGTTAGATATTGAAACGATAGCATCTGCACTGTGTGTTATTTTGTGTAGACTCCCCAGATGGCTTAGTAGAGTGTTTCTAGGAGCCTTATATTACTGGACGATATGTTTAGCTTTGGTGGCATGCTTAAAACGCCATTGGCAGAGTGTTTTTAGGAGCCTTATATTAATGGATAATCTGTATAGCTTTGGCGGCATGCTTAAAACGCCATCGGCTCTCTGTACTTTTGCATTGTTTCAGAACAACTTTTATTACCTTTATTATTGCTGAACAGAGCATGTCCTTTGCATTTCCATATTAAATAGTTTAGCTTTGGCGGCATGCTTAAAACGCCATTGGCTCTCAATACTTTGGCATTGTCTCAGACCAAATTTTAATTTTATTACTACTGAACAGAGCTCGTCCTTTGCATTTATAGTTTGTCTGATGCATTCACATACTTTAGATTAATTAGCATACATAGCGACCACAGCTTATAAACCTTATATTATAACTGTTACTACTATTGCTGCTGTATAGAGCTACGCCTCTGTACATAGGTTTGTAGATATTACAACGTTTGTCTGGCACAGTCTAAAAGTTACATTTTACAGACTATACAGTGACTACTGATTATTCACCTATACTACATAGACTAATTAGCTTACTTCCATCCACTGCTTAAACAAGAATGAGTACAAACACAAAGGACTCATTTGCAGCCTTCCTTACTTAACATGTAAATACAGACAAAGGGGATCACATGATTATTGGAAACCTTACTGTTCCTGAGCTATGTAATGTTTTATATGTGTCTTGCCTGGATATTATCATTAATTGAATCATACCTTTACTGGCTGTTAATACCATACTAGTTTGCTAGATACTTTGCAGTATGTTGTAATTATTACTATTAGAAACCTAACTGTTCCTGAGCTATGTTATGTTTTACATGTGTCTTGCCTGATTGTTATCAATAACAGAGTCATTGTCATACTGGCAGTTATGGCTGTAGTAGTTTGCTAGATATTTTGTAGCATGCTGTGATTAATACCCAGTAAGCTTGTGTAACTATGTATTTATCTCTTTGTGTGTCTTATCTATGTCTTTCTTCTCCCTTTATATTCTCAGCTGCTCAATCTGGCCTGCCAATAGTCATGAGGAGTTGCCCAGCCCACTGAATAACAACTTCTTTCCAAATCTTATTGTGGCTTCCCCATTCTAAGGACCTGAACCTGTCCTTCCCTCTGCAACTGTCCCCTCAAGGGAACAAATTTACAAGTGAAAGTACGTACTATATACCACTGTCTATAGACATATAGTGTGTTATATCCTAGCTTGTAAATTCACTCTCACCAGCCAGGACAGTCAGCCACCATTACTACCTGCTCCTACACCTTGTCTCCCCTTCCCCTCTTAGGCTACAGGTCATTGACTACTATCCTATCCAACCTGGATAGTACACCTACTGCCCTCACTTCCCTCTTTTAATAGACATCTCCACTACTACACAGCCTTTTGTCCACTAGAGAGTAATAGTTTCCTTTAGACCTGAGCTTACAATCTCAGTATTTCTCCCTTCTTCTCAAATTCCTCTCTGCCTATCCTCTCAGTATATTTATCTACTAGCAGGCTCTGTGTCAACTCACCCTACCCACCTTTACTTACCTTAGCTCACTGCTTCACTAATTGTTCTCCTTGGGTGAACTCCTCAGTGGCTCATCCCGCTCCGTTCGCCCTCCGGGCTCACTCCACTCCCCTACACTGCCCCCAATTCCCACCCGCCCCAGTGCTCCTACATTTACACCTAAATAGCCACACCCCTACACATTAACACTAACCCCTAACTCCTCCTTCAATAAAGCACTATCACTCATCTCACATTATCTATTACCTCACCACTCTATCTCCTAGCATCCCTACAATCCACCTCCTATACCTACAATAATGGCCCAAGCATACCACAAACCCTTACCTTTATTAATACTCCTAACTATACTAATTATACCCTATATACTCACTCTCTATGAATACCACATGTATCCAGGACTCCACACCCACAAAGGGCAAACATCCAGCCCTACTATTATCTCTCCACACAGTCTTGGCAACTACTACTACCTAGCTAACTACTCAGCTGCCAAGTTTCATACACGCAAACACTTCTCTCAAGCTAACCCTGCACCTAGAAAAAATCAAGAACCTAATATTTAAACTCTAACAACTCATCCTAAAAGTACAGCCCCACTCCCTTATAGATGGTGATATACACCCAAACCCTGGTCCAACCACAGTCATAGCTACACAGCCTAATACACCAACTCATACTACTACAAACAAACCTTCCAAGCAGGCCAACTCTCTCCTGATAGCTCATCTTAACATTCATAGCATCAATAATAAAGTTGCTCATCTGCATGCTCTTATAGATGTGCACTCTTTTGACATATTGTGTCTGTCTGAAACATGGCTTAATCCATCAGTACAAGACAGTACAGTTTTACCCCCTGGCTATAACATCCTGAGATGTGACCGTAAAAATAAGAAAGGTGGAGGTGTAGCCATACTTTATAAGAATGGATTACAAGTTACCTTGCTAGACTCCAAACCTCCACTTTCCAACAATGCAGAAATTCTTCTAACTAAGATACAGCTGAATAAAAGTAAAGCCATATATCTCATCTGTGTCTATCGTCCACCAGGCAATAACATCAACACATTAGAGGCCATCCTTAGCTGGCTCTCAAGCAACTACCCCCAAGAAATCATTATACTTAGAGATTTTAACATAAACTGGAATTCCTGCATATCTGAGCAACCTACTACTCATATTAACCTATTTGGCTTTATTCAAGCTATAACATCCCCTCCCCGAACCAATAAACTTAACAACAAAGAAAGTACCCTCGACTGGATACTTACTAATACTCCGCAACAAAATTATAAAACAGGCATCCTCCCAGAGGACATAAGTGACCATTTGCTTACCTATCTCATCAGATCTAAAATAGAACTCCCAAACTCTTCCATCTGCAAAACAATTCTTACTAACAAAAATTTTAACCCTGATCAGTTTCAAACTGAACTAAGAGCCTGTAACTGGACACCCCTTAAACACCTGCCATTAGATAATGCAGTTGAATACTTTAATTCAAAATTCCTTTCCATTTTAGATTGCCATGCCCCATTACACAAAGTTAGAATCAGAACTAAACCTGCACCATGGCTCACCAAAACTACCAAACAAAAAATCTTGCAAAGAAATAAACTATGGGCCAAATGGCACACAACAAAAAGCCCCTCAGATCACCTACAATTCAGACAGCTAAGAAACAAGACAAAAAAAGCCATATTAGCCGATAAAAGAAACTACTACCATCAGCTTCAACAAACTCACCAAAACAATCCTCAAAAATTCTGGCTAGGCATCAATAACCTCCTACACCCAGGACGCTCAAGCACTCCTACTCCCAATGGCTCTGATCACAACAATCCCATCCAAATAGCTGACTCCTTTAACACATTTCTCACTGAAACAATACAATCCCTAGCTAAACAGCTCTCCACTAGCAGCCCACGCTCTAACATAACCTCTACCAACAATCCTACTCTATTTCACTTTCAGCCAGTGCCCACATCCCTCATCTTTAACCTCATCCATAAACTGAAACCCACCACACTCTCTGCAGATCAACTACCTGCAGAATACCTCCAAAAAGCTGCTAAAGTCATAGACTACCCCATTTCCATCCTCATTAATAGAACCATCTCTGAAGGAACTATCCCCTTAATCTGGAAAATCTCTCACATCATCCCCCTTCACAAAGGTGGTAACTCCAAGGAATTCGCCAATTACAGGCCCATAGCCATACTATCTCCTCTGGCTAAAATAATGGAGAAATGTATTCATCTACAACTGTTACCCTACCTATTTGAAAACAATCTATTAGCACCTTGTCAACATGGCTTTAGACCACATCATAGCACCACCTCCGCTCTCCTATCCTTTACTAACAATATTAATAGTAATCGTAATAATGATACCCCATCCTCAGCCCTTTTTATCGACCTGTCTAAAGCATTTGACATGGTTAACCACCACCTTCTCCTAGACACACTCAGAAACTTATCACTGGATGCCCTTACCATACAGTGGTTCCAATCATACCTAAATAACAGACAGCAGGCTGTTCTTTGGGAAAACAATTTATCTTCCCACCTCCCAGTAGCATTAGGGGTCCCTCAAGGATCCATACTGGGTCCTTTACTCTTCTCCATCTTTACAAATGACCTCCATTCTGTAATTCCACAAGCTGACTGTATCCAATACGCAGATGACTCCACACTCATATGCTCTGCTACTACCCAATCAGAACTTCAGTTACTAACTCAAAGGACCTTTAGCACAGTTAAAAACTGGTTCCTACAAAGATGTCTTATCTTAAACCCTAACAAAACAAAAATGCTACTATTCAACCCCACTCGCAGAACTTCTCCACTTAACTTTACTATTACCACAAATAAGGGAACTATAATATCCCCAGAAACAACCACCAAACTACTCGGAGTACTAATAGATGATCACTTGCCTTTTGAACCTCACATTAATAACACCATAACAACAGTTAATAAGAAACTAGGTTCGCTCTATAGAATCAAACCCTTTCTAACTCCTCTACCAGGGCCACCATTGCTAGCACACACCTTATCTCTACCCTCCTCTATGCCTCCCCTATCTATACCAAAATATGCAAGAGTTGCCTGAATAAACTGGCATCCTCCTACAACAATATAGCCAGATTCGCAGCAGGATCCTCCTATAGAACTCATCATTGTATCAACTTGAATACACTCGGATGGCTAGAACTGCCAAATCTAATACTTTTCAATCAACTAACAGTAGTCCATAAGATCCTGTATCTACCTCAGAATACACCCATACTCACATCCCTAGTCATCCCCTATAACAATCTCAAAACCTTGTGCTCATCTAACAAACTACTTGTACAAATATCCAAATCCAACAATTCAGCTGGTGACACCCTGTTCTCTAGTACAGTAGGCAAGGCCTGGAACAACCTTCCAAATCAGCTAACCTCGCTATCCTCTGTTAACCTATTTAAAAGCAAGCTCAAACACTACCTCAAATCACACTGGCTATGCCCCTGTGATAACCCAGACTAAACACCATATCCCCTTCAAGACTCCCATGATTCCCAGCCTCTTTTGAATGTTACCTTGTGTTAACTCTCTAATAGCAGTGCACTTGATCTTACTGAGGATTCTTTCCTCATATAAATATGTATATATTGTGGTATTTCCTAGCTTGTATTTACTCTCTAATAGCAGTGGACTTGACCTTTCTGAGGATTCTTTCCTCATGTAACTATGTATATACTGTGGTATTTCCTAGGAGGTTTATCACACCTCAACTCTGGTGAGACTAAACACGATTATTGTATCCCGCTATTTGCTTTTGTACACTCTATCCATTCAAACTAGTGTTTATCTTCTGACGTCTTGTGTGACCAAAGTAAATACAGCATCTTAGTTATAATTTCCATTATTATTTTAAACTATTATGACACCAAGCTCTTTTTTACATCAAGCTTTTGTTCCTACTGGATACAGAATATAAAATTCCTACTCATGTAAGATATCATAAAAGATTTGTAATGTACCAATGTCTACTTGAAATACATGTCTTGCCCTATTTTGCTAATGTTATTGTATTGTGGAGCTTTTCTCCCCGGGCCTCCACTGAAAATGGGCATATATCCAGCTGGACTAGCCCGGTCAACAAATGTAAAATAAATAAATAAATTATCTAGAGGAAAATAGTTTTTTATTCAGGCATGTCCAAGGGTCAACTGCCAGTGTTCTCTCTTGTATATCTGATGAATCTGGGCATCTTGAGGCAATGTAGAAATTGCTTCATGTACACAGACAACCCTCTCCTCCTACCACCCAACACTACAACCTGTGAGAGATGCACTTATCTAGCCAAACTGGAGGTAAAGCTCTCTCCAACCAAGACTCAACTTGACAGTCATGAGAAGAAGGTAAATATTTGCACCACACCACACTCATCACATAGTCTCACTAAATCTACACCACCAAAATCCACACATAGTAACACAAAAACATTTGCAGAGGCTCTCAATAATAATCTGTCTAAGCAACAGTGGCCTCCAAAGCAGAAACGCAAGCAACCTCCATCCCCCAACACAACCCAAATGACACATAGCCCACAGACTCAGTGTGCCACTCGGCCACAGCCAATAAGGCAAAACAACATACCCAACACACTAGTCATAGGTGACTCTATAGTCAGGCACACTGATGTCCCACACACCAGGCTAAACAAGGAGAAGATTACTGTCAGCTGCCTGTCGGATGCCAGGATCTGCCACATAACCCATGCACTCAGGTCACTCTACAACAAATACAAATATGACTCTGTCATTGTCCATGTTGGTGTGAATTACCAGAGACGTACCTCCCTGGACTACATGAAAAGAGACATGGAAGAGCTCTCCGATCTTGTAGCCCAGGCAGGTATGACCCTAGCCCTGAGTAGCATTCTGCCATCGTTCAGAATGATACCACAGTACAAGAACAAAATGATTGACTTCAACAATTGGCTAAGCTTTTGGTGTCATTCTAAGGGGATCCAGTATCTGTCTGCTTGGGATGACATGGTAGACAGACCACGATGCTTTGCCACAGGTGGCCTGCACCTGTCGCCCCTGGGATTCCAGATACTGGCTAAGGTTCTTGCTGCCCCTATAGTGCTTTTTTTAGGCAAGGTTCAAATAACAAATTCACCACCGTAACAGGAACAGGCAAGCAAAAACTGAGGGTAATGCTACTCGATGCTAGAAGTCTAAATCTCAAAATATACTCACTCGAGGCACTCCTTAAAATGGAGAACATAGATATCTGTGCAGTGACTGAGACCTGGTTCAAGGCTCCAGAGAGCACCCCTGCACTACCAGGCTATAACTCATACCACACTTTTCGGCCATGTAACCTAGACCGAAACACCAAAGGTGGAGGTGTGTCCATATTCATTAAGGATATCCACACCTCCAGGCTAGTTGCTCAGCATAATGCATCCGAGGTTATCCAAGTGCAACTAATTCTGGGCAAAACTGCAGTCTAAATTGTAGCTTGCTACAGATCCCCCACCATGCCCCAGGATTCCCACTCCTCTTTTCTTGATGTACTGGAAAATAACAGTGTTCAACCAAACACCCTAATAATGGGCGACTTCAACTACCCCACCATTAACTGGGAAAACTACTCGTGTACCATCTCCTTAGCTCAATGCTTTCTGGAATTCATAAACTCCAATGCCCTAGATCAACTTATCCACACCCCCACCAAGGGCAACAATATCCTAGACCTAGTCATTACGAACATGAGTGACCGGTGTTCCACACCTCGTTGGTCTGATCCGACCATAAGCTAATCACCCTTGATATCCACATCCCTCCCCCACCCCCCATTAAGGAAACCATGGTAAAAAATTTCTCCAAAGCCAACTTCATGCTTCTTAAGACAGAAGTGGTGAACTTCATGACACCCATGCAGATGGATAATACAGTTACAACTGCTGAATCCTACACAGATGCACTCTATAAGCACTTACACGAGTGCATGGATTGTGCTATCTTGTGATGTATGGGTTGACATTTAAGCTGATGAGTTTTTCAATGATACCCGAGTGGGGTATTGTATCAAAGGCCTTAGCCAGATCGAGGTAGGCTGTATGGACTGCCTTTCCCTCATCAATGGCTTTGGTGACTGTTTGAAAAAGTCAACCAAGTTTAAAAGGCATGATCTGCCTTTGACAAAGCCAAACTGGGTTGGATCCAAAGTCTGCAAATTCCCTATGTCTTTATTTACGAGGTCCATTATGATCCTCTCCATGGCTTTGCAGATAAGGCTTGTCAAGCTAATGGGCGGTAATTTCCGGGTCGGTGGAGGCACCGCCTTTGTGAAGTGGGACCACAGTTGCAGTCGCCACTCCTGGATGCGTATCCAGAGGTAAGACTTTGATTAAACAGCTGTCCTAGCTGTGGGTTTAATTCCTCATTGAGTTCAAGGAGCACACAGCCGGGGACACCATCAGGTCCCATGGATGCTGTGTTTTTTGCTTTGGAGAGAGCAGTTCACACTTGGGCTGGAGATGTTTGGGGGCTGCAATCGTTTGGTATAGATATCTCTCCTTTTGGGAGAAGTTTGCACTGAACCTGTCAGCCAGTATGTTGGCAATGTCTGTAGGATCAGTAATCTTCACATCATTTTGAACTAGCTCTGAGCATATCTGGGAGTTTCCTTCCAGGTTTCTAACATAGCTAAATAAGGCCTTATGATTGTCTTTTGAGTCTTTAGCTATTTTTCTCTCGAAATTTGCTTTGGATGATTTTATGAGAGCTCTTAGTTTTTTACTTATAGTGATCAAGGGTGTCTTACCTTTTAAGGATTTTGCTCTATCTTGTAGTAGCTTCCTCCTTTTGTTGTAGAGTTTGTTTATGGCTGGGGTCCACCAGACTGGACGCTTGCCTTTGGTACAAAGAGTCTTTGTTTTGCTTGGGATTGCCTTATCCATGCAGTCCTGCAGGTGCTGGTAGAAGGCATTTGTAAGTGATTCAGCGGCTTGAGTACTGTTTTCCGCCGGCTCGGGGGCCTTAAAGGAGACCACACTAGTCTTTAAAAGTGTGAAGTCGGCTTTTGAGAAGTTCTTTACTGTGGTCTTTTTTATTTCAGGTGGGGGTGGGATGAGGACCTCCAGCGAGATTAGTTTGTGGTCTGATCTCACCAGTGAGGGGTACACCTCCGGTGTTGAACATTGTGCTCCCATGTTCGTGATGATGAGATCAAGTATGTTATCTCCTCTTGTGGGATGGTGACTAGTTGTTCCATGGCATTTGAGTTTATGAATTCCAGGAACTTTTGGGCTAGGGTGTTTGGGATTGAGTAGTGTTCCCAGTCTATATTAGGGTAATTGAAGTCACCTAGTATGATGGTGTTTGGTGATACATTTATCCCCTCTAGTGTTTTCAGGAAGGCCATGTGAGGATCCTGAGTTTGTGAGGGTGGCCTGTAACATGCTACAATTTGCAGAGCAGTCTTGCCTATGGTTAATTGCACCTGGATGGTCTCCGATGCATCGTGCGTTGCCACCAGTCTTGAGGTGTGGGTGTCCTTGATGAATATGGATACCCCCCCTCCTTTCTTGGTATTGTCCGGATTTTGGGGCCGGAACGCATGATATGAGGTAAAACCTGATATCGCTGGGGTGCTCTCAGGAGCCTTGAACCAGGTTTCTGTCACAGCACGGACATCGATGTTCTCCATACTGAGAAGGGCCTCGAGTGCATGCATTTTGAGATTTAGACTTCTGGCATTGAGCAGCATTACCCTTAGTTTTTTTCCTTTTTGTGTTCTAGGGTGGTAGGTTTAGAATTTGAGCCTTGCCTAAAAAAGGCACTATGGGGGTGGCAAGAGCCTTTGCCAATATCCGAATCCCAGGGTGACAGGTGCAAGCCGTCCCTTGAGCAGCGTGGCTTGTCCAGCATGTCATCCCAGGCAGACAGACACTGGATCCCCTTTGAATGACACCAGTGTTTAAGCCAATTGTTAAAGCTGATCATCTTATCTCTGTATTGTGGCATCATTCTTGGTGAAGGTAGGATACTGCTCAAGGTCAGGGTCATACCTGCCTGGGCTACATAATCAGAGAGCTCCTCAATGTCTCTTTTCATGTAGTCCAAGGAGGTGCGTCTCAGGTCGTTTACACCAGCGTGGACAATGACTGAGTCATATTTGTACCTGCTGTTGAGAGACCTGAGTGCTTGCGTTATGTGGCAGATTCTAGCGCCCGACAGGCAGCTTACTGTGACCTTCTCCTTACTCAGTCTGGTGAGCGGGACGTCAGTGTGTCTGACTATGGAGTCACCAATGACTAGTGTGTCTGGCATTGTGTTTGGCCTTAAGGGCTGTGACTGTTTGACACTCTGACTGTGAGGTCTATGTGTTGCAGGTGTTGTGTTCTGAGGTGGTGGTTGTTTGGGTGTCTGCTTTGGTGGCCTCTGCTGTTTTGGTAGATTTTTGATCAGAGCCTCCGAGTATGTCTTTGTGTGTTTATGTGTATGATTTGAGGTTGTAATGGTACTA